>NW_027477797.1:0-55842 GCF_051020955.1 Megalopta genalis | reverse complement strand
CGAAACAAACGATTTAGCTTCCAATCCGAGCGAATTACATGATTTGGCTTCAAATCAATGCGATGTAGAAAGTTTAGCTTCAAATCCATGCGAAGCAAATTATTTAGCTTCAGATACTAGCGATATAAGTGTTATAGCTTCAAATGCAGACGAGACTAACGAGTTTGCTTCAAGTCCATGCGAAACACATGATTAAGCTTCAAATCAAAGCTATGTAGAAGGTTTAGCTTCTAATCCATGCGAAACAAATGATTTAGCTTCAGATACTTGCGATATAAGTGATATAGCTTCAAATGCAGACGAATCAAACGAGTTAGCATCAGAATCCATGCGATACACATCATTTAGCTTCAAATCAATGCGATGTAGAAGGTTTAGCTTCAAATCCATGCGAAACAAATGATTTAGCATCAGATACTGGCGATATAACTGATATAGCTTCAAATGCAGGGGAAACAAACGAGTTAGCATCAAATCCATGCAAAACACATGATTTAGCTTCAAATTAATGCGATGTAGAAGGTTTAGCTTCAAATCCATGCGAAACAAATGATTTAGCATCAGATACTTGCGATATAACTGATATAGCTTCAAATGCAGCGGAAACAAACGAGTTAGCATCTAAACCATGCAAAACGCACGATTTAGCTTCAAATCAAAGCGATGTAGAAGTTTAAACTTCAAATCTATACGAAACAAATGATTTAGCTTCAGATACTTGCGATATAATTTATATAGCATCAAATGCAGGCGAAACGGCCGACTTAGATTCACATCCATGCGAAACACATGATTTAGCTGCAAATCAATACGATGTAGAAGGTTTAGCTTCAAATCCAAACGAAAAACATGATTTAGCATCAAACCAATGCGATGTAGAAGGTATACATTCAAATCCAAGCGAAACACATGATTTAGCTGCAAATCAATGCTATGTGGAAGGTTTAGCTTCAAATCCATGCGAAACAAATGATTTATCTTCAAACACTTGGGATATAAGTGATATATCTTCAAATGCAGACGAAACAAACGATTTAGCTTCCAATCCAAGCGAATTACATGATTTAGCTTCAAATCAATGCGATGTAGAAAGTTTAGCTTCAAATCCATGCGAAGCAAATTATTTAGCTTCAGATACTAGCGATGTAAGTGATACAGCTTCAAATGCAGACGAAACTAACGAGTTAGCTTCAAATCCATGCGAAACACATGATTAAGCTTCAAATCAATGCTATGTAGAAGGATTAGCTTCAAATCCTTGCGACACAAATGATTTAGCTTCAGATACTTGCGATATAAGTGATACAGCTGCAAATGCAGATGAAATAAACGAGTTAGCTTCCAATCCAAGCGAAACACATGATTTAGCTTTAAATCAATGCGATGTAGAAGGTTTAGCTTCAAATCCATGCGAAGCAAATGATTTAGCTTCAAACACTTGGGATATAAGTGATATATCTTCAAATGCAGACGAAACAAACGATTTAGCTTCCAATCCGAGCGAATTACATGATTTAGCTTCAAATCAATGCGATGTAGAAAGTTTAGCTTCAAATCCATGCGAAGCAAATTATTTAGCTTCAGATACTAGCGATATAAGTTTTATAGCTTCAAATGCAGATGAAACTAACGAGTTAGCTTCAAATCCATACGAAACACTTGATTAAGCTTCAAATCAATGCTATGTAGAAGGTTTAGCTTCAAATCCTTGCGACACAAATGATTTAGCTTCAGATACTTGCGATGTAAGTGATACAGCTTCAAATGCAGACGAAACTAACGAGTTAGCTTCAAATCCATGCGAATTATTAAGGCTTTGCTTCAAATCTATGCGAAACACATGATTTAGCTGCAAATCAATGCGATGTAGAAGGTTCAGCTTGAAATCCATGCGAAACAAATGATTTAGCTTCAGATACTAGCGATATAAGTGATATAGCTTCAAATGCAGACGAAACTAACGAGTTAGCTCCAAATCCAAGCGAAACACATGATTTAGCTGCAAGTCAATGCTATGTAGAAGGTTTAGTTTCAAATCCATGAGACACAAATGATTTAGCTTCAGATACTTGCGATATAAGTGATACAGCTACAAATGCAGACGAAACAAACGATTTAGCTTCCAATCCAAGCGAATTACATGATTTAGCTTCAAATCAATGCGATGTAGAAAATTTAGCTTCAAATCCATGCGAAGCAAATTATTTAGCTTCAGATACTAGCGATATAAGCGTTATAGCTTCAAATGCAGATGAAACTAACGAGTTAGCTTCAAATCCATACGAAACACATGATTAAGCTTCAGGTCAATGCTATGTAGAAGGTTTAGCTTCAAATCCTTGCGACACAAATGATTTAGCTTCAGATACTTGCGATATAAGTGATACAGCTACAAATGCAGACAAAATAAACGAGTTAGCTCCAAATTCATGCGAAACACATGATTTAGCTTCAAATCAATGGGATGTAGAAGGATTAGCTTCAAATCCATGCGAAGCGAATGATTGAGCTTGAAACACTTGGGATATATGTGATATAGCTTCAAAGGCAGACGAAACAAACGAGTTAGCTTGAAATCCATGCGAAACTCGTGATTTTGCTGCAAAGCAATGCTATGTAAAAGGTTTAGCTTCAAATCCATGAGACACAAATGATTTAGCTTCAAACACTTGGGATATACGTGATATAGCTTCAAATGCAGACGAAACCAACGAGTTAGCTTCCAATCCAAGCGAATCACATGATTTAGCTTCAAATCAATGCGATGTAGAAGGTTTAGTTTCAAATCCATGCGACACAAATGATTTAGCTTCAAACACTTGGGATATAAGTGATATAGCTTCAAATGCAGACGGAAACAAACGAGTTAGTTTCATATCCAAGCGAAACACATGATTTAGCTGCAAATCAATGCTATGTAGAAGGTTTAGCTTCAAATCCATGAGACACTAATGATTTAGCTTCAAATACTTGGGATATAAGTGATATAGCTTCAAATGCAGACGGAAACAAACGAGTTAGCTTCATATCCAAGCGAAACACATGATTTAGCTGCAAATCAATGCAATGTAGAAGGTTTAGCTTGAAATCCATGCGAAACAAATGATTTATCTTCAAACACTTCGAATATAAGTGATATATCTTCAAATGCAGACGAAACAAACGATTTAACTTCCAATCCAAGCGAATTACCTGATTTAGCTTCAAATCAAAGCGATGTAGAAAGTTTAGCTTCAAATCCATGCGAAACAAATTATTTAGCTTCAGATACAAGCGATATAAGTGTTATAGCTTCAAATGCAGATGAAACTAACGAGTTAGCTTCAAATCCATACCAAACACATTATTAAGCTTCAAATCAATGCTATGTAGAAGGTTTAGCTTCAAATCCTTGCGACACAAATGATTTAGCTTCAGATACTTGCGATATAAGTGACACGGCTTCAAATGCAGATGAAATAAACGAGTCAGCTTCCAATCCAAGCGAAACACATGATTTAGATTTAAATCAATGCGATGTAGAAGGTTTAGATTCAAATCCATGCGAAGCAATTGATTTAGCTTCAAACACTTGGGATAGAAGTGATATATCTTCAAATGCAGACGAAACAAACGATTTAGCTTCCAATCCGAGCGAATTACATGATTTAGCTGCAAATCAATGCGATGTAGAAGGTTCAGCTTGAAATCCATGCGAAACAAATGATTTAGCTTCAGATACTAGCGATATAAGTGATATAGCTTCAAATGCAGACGAAACTAACGAGTTAGCTTCAAATCCATGCGAAACACATGATTAAGCTTCAAATCAATGCTATGTAGAAGGATTAGCTTCAAATCCTTGTGACACAAATGATTTAGCTTCAGATACTTGGGATATAAGTGATATAGCTTCAAATGCAGACGGAAACAAACGAGTTAGCTTCATATCCAAGCGAAACACATGATTTAGGTGCAAATCAATGCAATGTACAAGGTTTAGCTTGAAATCCATGCGAAACAAATGATTTATCTTCAAACACTTGGGATATAAGTGATATATCTTCAAATGCAGACGAAACAAACCATTTAACTTCCAATCCAAGCGAATTACCTGATTTAGCTTCAAATCAAAGCGATGTAGAAAGTTTAGCTTCAAATCCATGCGAAACAAATTATTTAGCTTCAGATACAAGCGATATAAGTGTTATAGCTTCAAATGCAGACGAAATAAACGAGTTAGCTCCAAATCCATGCGAAACACATGATTAACTTCAAATCAATGCGATGTAGAAGGATTAGCTTCAAACCCTGCGACACAAATGATTTAGCTTCAGATACTTGCGATATAAGTGATAAAGCTGCAAATGCAGATGAAACAAACGAGTTAGCTTCCAATCAAAGCGAAACACATGATTTAGCTTTAAATCAATGCGATGTAGAAGGTTTAGCTTCAAATCCATGCGAAACAAATGATTTAGCTTCAAACACTTGGGATATAAGTGATATAGCTTCAAATGCAGACGAAACCAACGAGTTAGCTTCCAATCCAAGCGAATCACATGATTTAGCTTCAAATCAATGCGATGTAGAAGGTTTAGTTTCAAATCCATGCGAAACAAATGATTTAGCTTCAAACACTTGGGATATAAGTGATATAGCTTCAAATGCAGACGGAAACAAACGAGTTAGCTTCATATCCAAGCGAAACACATGATTTAGCTGCAAATCAATGCTATGTAGAAGGTTTAGCTTCAAATCCATGAGACACTAATGATTTATCTTCAAACACTTGGGATATAAGTGATATATCTTCAAATACAGACGAAACTAACAATTCAACTTCCAATCCAAGCGAATTACCTGATTTAGCTTCAAATCAAAGCGATGTAGAAAGTTTAGCTTCAAATCCATGCGAAACAAATTATTTAGCTTCAGATACAAGCGATATAAGTGTTATAGCTTCAAATGCAGACGAAATAAACGAGTTAGCTCCAAATCCATGCGAAGCACATAATTAACTTCAAAACAATGCGATGTAGAAAGATTAGCTTCAAATCCATGCGAAGCAAATTATTTAGCTTCAGATACTAGCGATGTAAGTGATACAGCTTCAAATGCAGACGAAACTAACGAGTTAGCTTCAAATCCATGCGAAACACATGATTAAGCTTCAAATCAATGCTATGTAGAAGGATTAGCTTCAAATCCTTGCGACACAAATGATTTAGCTTCAGATACTTGCGATATAAGTGATACAGCTGCAAATGCAGATGAAATAAACGAGTTAGCTTCCAATCCAAGCGAAACACATGATTTAGCTTTAAATCAATGCGATGTAGAAGGTTTAGCTTCAAATCCATGCGAAGCAAATGATTTAGCTTCAAACACTTGGGATATAAGTGATATGGCTTCAAATGTAGACGAAACCATCGAGTTAGCTTCCAATCCAAGCGAATCACACGATTTAGCTTCAAATCAATGCCATGTAGAAGGTTTAGCTTGAAATCCATGCGAAACAAATGATTTATCTTCAAACACTTGGGATATAAGTGATATATCTTCAAATGCAGACGAAACAAACGATTTAGCTTCCAATCCGAGCGAATTACATGATTTAGCTTCAAATCAATGCGATGTAGAAAGTTTAGCTTCAAATCCATGCGAAGCAAATTATTTAGCTTCAGATACTAGCGATATAAGTTTTATAGCTTCAAATGCAGATGAAACTAACGAGTTAGCTTCAAATCCATACGAAACACTTGATTAAGCTTCAAATCAATGCTATGTAGAAGGTTTAGCTTCAAATCCTTGCGACACAAATGATTTAGCTTCAGATACTTGCGATGTAAGTGATACAGCTTCAAATGCAGACGAAACTAACGAGTTAGCTTCAAATCCATGCGAATTATTAAGGCTTTGCTTCAAATCTATGCGAAACACATGATTTAGCTGCAAATCAATGCGATGTAGAAGGTTCAGCTTGAAATCCATGCGAAACAATTGATTTAGCTTCGGATACTAGCGATATAAGTGATATAGCTTCAAATGCAGACGAAACTAACGAGTTAGCTCCAAATCCAAGCGAAACACATGATTTAGCTGCAAGTCAATGCTATGTAGAAGGTTTAGTTTCAAATCCATGAGACACAAATGATTTAGCTTCAGATACTTGCGATATAAGTGATACAGCTACAAATGCAGACGAAACAAACGATTTAGCTTCCAATCCAAGCGAATTACATGATTTAGCTTCAAATCAATGCGATGTAGAAAATTTAGCTTCAAATCCATGCGAAGCAAATTATTTAGCTTCAGATACTAGCGATATAAGCGTTATAGCTTCAAATGCAGATGAAACTAACGAGTTAGCTTCAAATCCATACGAAACACATGATTAAGCTTCAGGTCAATGCTATGTAGAAGGTTTAGCTTCAAATCCTTGCGACACAAATGATTTAGCATCAGATACTTGCGATATAAGTGATACAGCTACAAATGCAGACAAAATAAACGAGTTAGCTCCAAATCCATGCGAAACACATGATTTAGCTTCAAATCAATGGGATTTAGAAGGATTAGCTTCAAATCCATGCGAAGCGAATGATTGAGCTTGAAACACTTGGGATATATGTGATATAGCTTCAAAGGCAGACGAAACAAACGAGTTAGCTTGAAATCCATGCGAAACTCGTGATTTTGCTGCAAAGCAATGCTATGTAAAAGGTTTAGCTTCAAATCCATGAGACACAAATGATTTAGCTTCAAACACTTGGGATATACGTGATATAGCTTCAAATGCAGACGAAACCAACGAGTTAGCTTCCAATCCAAGCGAATCACATGATTTAGCTTCAAATCAATGCGATGTAGAAGGTTTAGTTTCAAATCCATGCGACACAAATGATTTAGCTTCAAACACTTGGGATATAAGTGATATAGCTTCAAATGCAGACGGAAACAAACGAGTTAGTTTCATATCCAAGCGAAACACATGATTTAGCTGCAAATCAATGCTATGTAGAAGGTTTAGATTCAAATCCATGAGACACTAATGATTTAGCTTCAAATACTTGGGATATAAGTGATATAGCTTCAAATGCAGACGGAAACAAACGAGTTAGCTTCATATCCAAGCGAAACACATGATTTAGCTGCAAATCAATGCAATGTAGAAGGTTTAGCTTGAAATCCATGCGAAACAAATGATTTATCTTCAAACACTTCGGATATAAGTGATATATCTTCAAATGCAGACGAAACAAACGATTTAACTTCCAATCCAAGCGAATTACCTGAATTAGCTTCAAATCAAAGCGATGTAGAAAGTTTAGCTTCAAATCCATGCGAAACAAATTATTTAGCTTCAGATACAAGCGATATAAGTGTTATAGCTTCAAATGCAGATGAAACTAACGAGTTAGCTTCAAATCCATACCAAACACATTATTAAGCTTCAAATCAATGCTATGGAGAAGGTTTAGCTTCAAATCCTTGCGACACAAATGATTTAGCTTCAGATACTTGCGATATAAGTGACACGGCTTCAAATGCAGATGAAATAAACGAGTCAGCTTCCAATCCAAGCGAAACACATGATTTAGATTTAAATCAATGCGATGTAGAAGGTTTAGATTCAAATCCATGCGAAGCAATTGATTTAGCTTCAAACACTTGGGATAGAAGTGATATATCTTCAAATGCAGACGAAACAAACGATTTAGCTTCCAATCCGAGCGAATTACATGATTTAGCTTCAAATCAATGCGATGTAGAAAGTTTAGCTTCAAATCCATGCGAAGCAAATTATTTAGCTTCAGATACTAGCGATATAAGTTTTATAGCTTCAAATGCAGATGAAACTAACCAGTTATCTTCAAATCCATACGAAACACTTGATTAAGCTTCAAATCAATGCTATGTAGAAGGTTTAGCTTCAAATCCTTGCGACACAAATGATTTAGCTTAAGATACTTGAGATGTAAGTGATACACCTTCAAATGCAGACGAAACTAACGAGTTAGCTTTAAATCCATGCGAATTATTAAGGCTTTGCTTCAAATCTATGCGAAACACATGATTTAGCTGCAAATCAATGCGATGTAGAAGGTTCAGCTTGAAATCCATGCGAAACAAATGATTTAGCTTCAGATACTAGCGATATAAGTGATATAGCTTCAAATGCAGACGAAACTAACGAGTTAGCTTCAAATCCATGCGAAACACATGATTAAGCTTCAAATCAATGCTATGTAGAAGGATTAGCTTCAAATCCTTGTGACACAAATGATTTAGCTTCAGATACTTGGGATATAAGTGATATAGCTTCAAATGCAGACGGAAACAAACGAGTTAGCTTCATATCCAAGCCAAACACATGATTTAGGTGCAAATCAATGCAATGTAGAAGGTTTAGCTTGAAATCCATGCGAAACAAATGATTTATCTTCAAACACTTGGGATATAAGTGATATATCTTCAAATGCAGACGAAACAAACCATTTAACTTCCAATCCAAGCGAATTACCTGATTTAGCTTCAAATCAAAGCGATGTAGAAAGTTTAGCTTCAAATCCATGCGAAACAAATTATTTAGCTTCAGATACAAGCGATATAAGTGTTATAGCTTCAAATGCAGACGAAATAAACGAGTTAGCTCCAAATCCATGCGAAACACATGATTAACTTCAAATCAATGCGATGTAGAAGGATTAGCTTCAAACCCTGCGACACAAATGATTTAGCTTCAGATACTTGCGATATAAGTGATAAAGCTGCAAATGCAGATGAAACAAACGAGTTAGCTTCCAATCAAAGCGAAACACATGATTTAGCTTTAAATCAATGCGATGTAGAAGGTTTAGCTTCAAATCCATGCGAAACAAATGATTTAGCTTCAAACACTTGGGATATAAGTGATATAGCTTCAAATGCAGACGGAAACAAACGAGTTAGCTTCATATCCAAGCGAAACACATGATTTAGCTGCAAATCAATGCTATGTAGAAGGTTTAGCTTCAAATCCATGAGACACTAATGATTTATCTTCAAACACTTGGGATATAAGTGATATATCTTCAAATACAGACGAAACTAACAATTTAACTTCCAATCCAAGCGAATTACCTGATTTAGCTTCAAATCAAAGCGATGTAGAAAGTTTAGCTTCAAATCCATGCGAAACAAATTATTTAGCTTCAGATACAAGCGATATAAGTGTTATAGCTTCAAATGCAGACGAAATAAACGAGTTAGCTCCAAATCCATGCGAAGCACATAATTAACTTCAAAACAATGCGATGTAGAAAGATTAGCTTCAAATCCATGCGAAGCAAATGATTGAGCTTCAAACACTTGGGATACATGTGATATAGCTTCAAATGCAGACGAAACAAACGAGTTAGCTTCAAATCCTCGCGAAACACACGATTTAGCTGCAAATCAATGCTACGTAGAAGGTTTAGCTTCAAATCCATGCGAAACAAATGATTTATCTTCAAACACTTGGGATATAAGTGATATATCTTCAAATGCAGACGAAACAAACGATTTAGCTTCCAATCCAAGCGAATTACATGATTTAGCTTCAAATCAATGCGATGTAGAAAGTTTAGCTTCAAATCCATGCGAAACAAATTATTTAGCTTCAGATACTAGCGTTATAAGTGTTATAGCTTCAAATGCAGACGAAACTAACGGGTTAGCTTCAAATCCATGCGAAACATATGATTAAGCTTCAAATCAATCCTATGTAGAAGGTTTAGCTTCACATCCTTGCGACACGAATGATTTAGCTTCAGATACTTGCAATATAAGTGATACAGCTTCAAATGCAGACGAAACTAACGAGTTAGCTTCAAATCCATGCGAAGCAAATGATTGAGCTTCAAAGACTTTGGATACATGTGATATAGCTTCAAATGAAGACGGAACAACGAGTTAGCTTCAAATCCATGCGAAACACATGATTAAGCTTCAAATCAATGCTATGTAGAAGGATTAGCTTCAAATCCATGCGACACAAATGATTTAGCTTCAGATACTTGCGATATAAGTGATAAAGCTGCAAATGCAGATGAAACAAACGAGTTAGCTTCCAATCAAAGCGAAACACATGATTTAGCTTTAAATCAATGCGATGTAGAAGGTTTAGCTTCAAATCCATGCGAAACAAATGATTTAGCTTCAAACACTTGGGATATAAGTGATATATCTTCAAATGCAGACGAAACAAACGATTTAGCTTCCAATCCAAGCGAATTACATGATTTAGCTTCAAATCAATGCGATGTAGAAAGTTTAGCTTCAAATCCATGCGAAACAAATTATTTAGCTTCAGATACTAGCGTTATAAGTGTTATAGCTTCAAATGCAGACGAAACTAACGAGTTAGCTTCAAATCCATGCGAAACACATGATTAAGCTTCAAATCAATGCTATGTAGAAGGTTTAGCTTCACATCCTTGCGACACGAATGATTTAGCTTCAGATACTTGCAATATAAGTGATACAGCTTCAAATGCAGACGAAACTAACGAGTTAGCTTCAAATCCATGCGAAGCAAATGATTGAGCTTCAAAGACTTTGGATACATGTGATATAGCTTCAAATGAAGACGGAACAAACGAGTTAGCTTCAAATCCATGCGAAACACATGATTAAGCTTCAAATCAATGCTATGTAGAAGGATTAGCTTCAAATCCATGCGAAACAAATGATTTAGCTTCAAACACTTGGGATATAAGTGATATATCTTCAAATGCAGACGAAACAAACGATTTAGCTTCATATCCAAGCGAAACACATGATTTAGCTGCAAATCAATGCTATGTAGAAGGTTTAGCTTCAAATCCATGAGACACTAATGATTTATCTTCAAACACTTGGGATATAAGTGATATATCTTCAAATACAGACGAAACAAACAATTTAACTTCCAATCCAAGCGAATTACCTGATTTAGCTTCAAATCAAAGCGATGTAGAAAGTTTAGCTTCAAATCCATGCGAAACAAATTATTTAGCTTCAGATACAAGCGATATAAGTGTTATAGCTTCAAATGCAGACGAAACTATTGAGTTAGCTTCAAATCCATGCGAATTATTAAGGCTTAGCTTCAAATCTATGCGAAACACATGATTTAGCTGCAAATCAATGCGATGTAGAAGGTTCAGCTTGAAATCCATGCGAAACAAATGATTTAGCTTCAGATACTAGCGATATAAGTGATATAGCTTCAAATGCAGTCGAAACTAACGAGTTAGCTACAAATCCAAGCGAAACACATGATTTAGCTGCAAGTCAATGCTATGTAGGAGGTTTAGTTTCAAATCCATGAGACACAAATGATTTAGCTTCAGATACTTGCGATATAAGTGATACAGCTACAAATGCAGACAAAATAAACGAGTTAGCACCAAATCCATGCGAAAGACATGATTTAGCTTCAAATCAATGCGATATAGAAGGATTAGCTCCAAATCCATGCGAAGCAAATGATTGAGCTTGAAACACTTGGGATATATGTGATATAGCTTCAAAGGCAGACGAAACAAACGAGTTAGCTTCAAATCCATGCGAAACTCATGATTTTGCTGCAAAGCAATGCTATGTAGAAGGTTTAGCTCCAAATCCATGAAACACAAATGATTTAGCTTCAAACACTTGGAATATAAGTGATATATCTTCAAATGCAGACGAAACAAACGATTTAGCTTCCAATCCAAGCGAATTACATGATTTAGCCTCAAATCAATGCGATGTATAAAGTTTAGCTTCAAATCCATGCGAAGCAAATTATTTAGCTTCAGATACTAGCGATATAAGTGTTATAGCTTCAAATGTAGACGAAACCATCGAGTTAGCTTCCAATCCATGCGAATCACATGATTTAGCTTCAAATCAATGCTATGTAGAAGGTTTAGCTTCAAATCCTTGCGACACAAATGATTTATCTTCAGATACTTGCGATATAAGTGATACAGCTTCAAATGCAGACGAAACTAACGAGTTAGCTACAAATCCAAGCGAAACACATGATTTAGCTGCAAGTCAATGTTATGTAGAAGGTTTAGTTTCAAATCCATGAGACACTAATGATTTAGCTTCAAATACTTGGGATATAAGTGTTATAGCTTCAAATGCAGATGAAACTAACGAGTTAGCTTCAAATCCATACCAAACACATTATTAAGCTTCAAATCAATGCTATGGAGAAGGTTTAGCTTCAAATCCTTGCGACACAAATGATTTAGCTTCAGATACTTGCGATATAAGTGACACGGCTTCAAATGCAGATGAAATAAACGAGTCAGCTTCCAATCCAAGCGAAACACATGATTTAGATTTAAATCAATGCGATGTAGAAGGTTTAGATTCAAATCCATGCGAAGCAATTGATTTAGCTTCAAACACTTGGGATAGAAGTGATATATCTTCAAATGCAGACGAAACAAACGATTTAGCTTCCAATCCGAGCGAATTACATGATTTAGCTTCAAATCAATGCGATGTAGAAAGTTTAGCTTCAAATCCATGCGAAGCAAATTATTTAGCTTCAGATACTAGCGATATAAGTTTTATAGCTTCAAATGCAGATGAAACTAACCAGTTATCTTCAAATCCATACGAAACACTTGATTAAGCTTCAAATCAATGCTATGTAGAAGGTTTAGCTTCAAATCCTTGCGACACAAATGATTTAGCTTAAGATACTTGAGATGTAAGTGATACACCTTCAAATGCAGACGAAACTAACGAGTTAGCTTTAAATCCATGCGAATTATTAAGGCTTTGCTTCAAATCTATGCGAAACACATGATTTAGCTGCAAATCAATGCGATGTAGAAGGTTCAGCTTGAAATCCATGCGAAACAAATGATTTAGCTTCAGATACTAGCGATATAAGTGATATAGCTTCAAATGCAGACGAAACTAACGAGTTAGCTTCAAATCCATGCGAAACACATGATTAAGCTTCAAATCAATGCTATGTAGAAGGATTAGCTTCAAATCCTTGTGACACAAATGATTTAGCTTCAGATACTTGGGATATAAGTGATATAGCTTCAAATGCAGACGGAAACAAACGAGTTAGCTTCATATCCAAGCCAAACACATGATTTAGGTGCAAATCAATGCAATGTAGAAGGTTTAGCTTGAAATCCATGCGAAACAAATGATTTATCTTCAAACACTTGGGATATAAGTGATATATCTTCAAATGCAGACGAAACAAACCATTTAACTTCCAATCCAAGCGAATTACCTGATTTAGCTTCAAATCAAAGCGATGTAGAAAGTTTAGCTTCAAATCCATGCGAAACAAATTATTTAGCTTCAGATACAAGCGATATAAGTGTTATAGCTTCAAATGCAGACGAAATAAACGAGTTAGCTCCAAATCCATGCGAAACACATGATTAACTTCAAATCAATGCGATGTAGAAGGATTAGCTTCAAACCCTGCGACACAAATGATTTAGCTTCAGATACTTGCGATATAAGTGATAAAGCTGCAAATGCAGATGAAACAAACGAGTTAGCTTCCAATCAAAGCGAAACACATGATTTAGCTTTAAATCAATGCGATGTAGAAGGTTTAGCTTCAAATCCATGCGAAACAAATGATTTAGCTTCAAACACTTGGGATATAAGTGATATAGCTTCAAATGCAGACGGAAACAAACGAGTTAGCTTCATATCCAAGCGAAACACATGATTTAGCTGCAAATCAATGCTATGTAGAAGGTTTAGCTTCAAATCCATGAGACACTAATGATTTATCTTCAAACACTTGGGATATAAGTGATATATCTTCAAATACAGACGAAACTAACAATTTAACTTCCAATCCAAGCGAATTACCTGATTTAGCTTCAAATCAAAGCGATGTAGAAAGTTTAGCTTCAAATCCATGCGAAACAAATTATTTAGCTTCAGATACAAGCGATATAAGTGTTATAGCTTCAAATGCAGACGAAATAAACGAGTTAGCTCCAAATCCATGCGAAGCACATAATTAACTTCAAAACAATGCGATGTAGAAAGATTAGCTTCAAATCCATGCGAAGCAAATGATTGAGCTTCAAACACTTGGGATACATGTGATATAGCTTCAAATGCAGACGAAACAAACGAGTTAGCTTCAAATCCTCGCGAAACACACGATTTAGCTGCAAATCAATGCTACGTAGAAGGTTTAGCTTCAAATCCATGCGAAACAAATGATTTATCTTCAAACACTTGGGATATAAGTGATATATCTTCAAATGCAGACGAAACAAACGATTTAGCTTCCAATCCAAGCGAATTACATGATTTAGCTTCAAATCAATGCGATGTAGAAAGTTTAGCTTCAAATCCATGCGAAACAAATTATTTAGCTTCAGATACTAGCGTTATAAGTGTTATAGCTTCAAATGCAGACGAAACTAACGGGTTAGCTTCAAATCCATGCGAAACATATGATTAAGCTTCAAATCAATCCTATGTAGAAGGTTTAGCTTCACATCCTTGCGACACGAATGATTTAGCTTCAGATACTTGCAATATAAGTGATACAGCTTCAAATGCAGACGAAACTAACGAGTTAGCTTCAAATCCATGCGAAGCAAATGATTGAGCTTCAAAGACTTTGGATACATGTGATATAGCTTCAAATGAAGACGGAACAAACGAGTTAGCTTCAAATCCATGCGAAACACATGATTAAGCTTCAAATCAATGCTATGTAGAAGGATTAGCTTCAAATCCATGCGACACAAATGATTTAGCTTCAGATACTTGCGATATAAGTGATAAAGCTGCAAATGCAGATGAAACAAACGAGTTAGCTTCCAATCAAAGCGAAACACATGATTTAGCTTTAAATCAATGCGATGTAGAAGGTTTAGCTTCAAATCCATGCGAAACAAATGATTTAGCTTCAAACACTTGGGATATAAGTGATATATCTTCAAATGCAGACGAAACAAACGATTTAGCTTCCAATCCAAGCGAATTACATGATTTAGCTTCAAATCAATGCGATGTAGAAAGTTTAGCTTCAAATCCATGCGAAACAAATTATTTAGCTTCAGATACTAGCGTTATAAGTGTTATAGCTTCAAATGCAGACGAAACTAACGAGTTAGCTTCAAATCCATGCGAAACACATGATTAAGCTTCAAATCAATGCTATGTAGAAGGTTTAGCTTCACATCCTTGCGACACGAATGATTTAGCTTCAGATACTTGCAATATAAGTGATACAGCTTCAAATGCAGACGAAACTAACGAGTTAGCTTCAAATCCATGCGAAGCAAATGATTGAGCTTCAAAGACTTTGGATACATGTGATATAGCTTCAAATGAAGACGGAACAAACGAGTTAGCTTCAAATCCATGCGAAACACATGATTAAGCTTCAAATCAATGCTATGTAGAAGGATTAGCTTCAAATCCATGCGAAACAAATGATTTAGCTTCAAACACTTGGGATATAAGTGATATATCTTCAAATGCAGACGAAACAAACGATTTAGCTTCATATCCAAGCGAAACACATGATTTAGCTGCAAATCAATGCTATGTAGAAGGTTTAGCTTCAAATCCATGAGACACTAATGATTTATCTTCAAACACTTGGGATATAAGTGATATATCTTCAAATACAGACGAAACAAACAATTTAACTTCCAATCCAAGCGAATTACCTGATTTTGCTTCAAATCAAAGCGATGTAGAAAGTTTAGCTTCAAATCCATGCGAAACAAATTATTTAGCTTCAGATACAAGCGATATAAGTGTTATAGCTTCAAATGCAGACGAAACTATTGAGTTAGCTTCAAATCCATGCGAATTATTAAGGCTTAGCTTCAAATCTATGCGAAACACATGATTTAGCTGCAAATCAATGCGATGTAGAAGGTTCAGCTTGAAATCCATGCGAAACAAATGATTTAGCTTCAGATACTAGCGATATAAGTGATATAGCTTCAAATGCAGTCGAAACTAACGAGTTAGCTACAAATCCAAGCGAAACACATGATTTAGCTGCAAGTCAATGCTATGTAGGAGGTTTAGTTTCAAATCCATGAGACACAAATGATTTAGCTTCAGATACTTGCGATATAAGTGATACAGCTACAAATGCAGACAAAATAAACGAGTTAGCACCAAATCCATGCGAAAGACATGATTTAGCTTCAAATCAATGCGATATAGAAGGATTAGCTCCAAATCCATGCGAAGCAAATGATTGAGCTTGAAACACTTGGGATATATGTGATATAGCTTCAAAGGCAGACGAAACAAACGAGTTAGCTTCAAATCCATGCGAAACTCATGATTTTGCTGCAAAGCAATGCTATGTAGAAGGTTTAGCTCCAAATCCATGAAACACAAATGATTTAGCTTCAAACACTTGGAATATAAGTGATATATCTTCAAATGCAGACGAAACAAACGATTTAGCTTCCAATCCAAGCGAATTACATGATTTAGCCTCAAATCAATGCGATGTATAAAGTTTAGCTTCAAATCCATGCGAAGCAAATTATTTAGCTTCAGATACTAGCGATATAAGTGTTATAGCTTCAAATGTAGACGAAACCATCGAGTTAGCTTCCAATCCATGCGAATCACATGATTTAGCTTCAAATCAATGCTATGTAGAAGGTTTAGCTTCAAATCCTTGCGACACAAATGATTTATCTTCAGATACTTGCGATATAAGTGATACAGCTTCAAATGCAGACGAAACTAACGAGTTAGCTACAAATCCAAGCGAAACACATGATTTAGCTGCAAGTCAATGTTATGTAGAAGGTTTAGTTTCAAATCCATGAGACACAAATGATTTAGCTTCAGATACTTGCGATATAAGTGACACAGCTACAAATGCAGACAAAATAAACGAGTTAGCTCCAAATCCATGCGAAACACATGATTTAGCTTCAAATCAATGCGATATAGAAGGATTAGCTTCAAATCCATGCGAAGCAAATGATTGAGCTTGAAACACTTGGGATATATGTGATACAGCTTCAAAGGCAGACGAAACAAACTATTTAACTTCCAATCCAAGCGAATTACCTGATTTAGCTTCAAATCAAAGCGATGTAGAAAGTTTAGCTTCAAATCCATGCGAAACAAATTATTTAGCTTCAGATACAAGCGATATAAGTGTTATAGCTTCAAGTGCAGACGAAATAAACGAGTTAGCTCCAAATCCATGCGAAACACATGATTAAATTCAAATCAATGCTATGTAGAATTTTTAGCTTTAAATCCTTGCGACACAAATGATTTAGCTTCAGATACTTGCGATATAAGTGATACAGCTGCAAATGCAGATGAAATAAACGAGTTAGCTTCCAATCCAAGCGAAACACATGATTTAGCTGCAAATCAATGCAATATAGAAGGTTTAGATTGAAATCCATGCGAAACAAATGATTTAGCTTCAAACACTTGGGATATAAGTGATATAGCTTCAAATGCAGACGAAACCAACGAGTTAGCTTCCAACCCAAGCGAATCACATGATTTAGCTTCAAATCATGCGATGTAGAAGGTTTAGTTTCAAATCCATGCGAAACAAATGATTTAGCTTCAAACACTTGGGATATAAGTGATATAGCTTCAAATGCAGACGGAAACAAACGAGTTAGCTTCATATCCAAGCGAATCACATGATTTAGCTGCAAATCAATGCTATGTAGAAGGTTTAGCTTCAAATCCATGAGACACTAATGATTTAGCTTCAGATACTTGGGATATAAGTGATATAGCTTCAAATGCAGACGGAAACAAACGAGTTAGCTTCATATCCAAGCGAAACACATGATTTAGCTGCAAATCAATGCAATATAGAAGGTTTAGATTGAAATCCATGCGAAACAAATGATTTATCTTCAAACACTTGGGATATAAGTGATATATCTTCAAATGCAGACGAAACAAACGATTTAACTTCCAATCCAAGCGAATTAGCTGATTTAGCTTCAAATCAAAGCGATGTAGAAAGTTTAGCTTAAAATCCATGCGAAACAAATTATTTAGCTTCAGATACAAGCGATATAAGTGTTATAGCTTCAAATGCAGACGAAATAAACGAGTTAGCTCCAAATCCATGCGAAACACATGATTAACTTCAAATCAATGCGATGTAGAAAGATTAGCTTCAAATCCATGCGACACAAATGATTTAGCTTCAGATACTTGCGATATAAGTGATACAGCTTCAAATGCAGACGAAACTAACGAGTTAGCTTCAAATCCATGCGAATTATTAAGGCTTTGCTTCAAATCTATGCGAAACACATGATTTAGCTGCAAATCAATGCGATGTAGAAGGTTCAGCTTGAAATCCATGCGAAACAAATGATTTAGCTTCAGATACTAGCGATATAAGTGATATAGCTTCAAATGCAGACGAAACTAACGAGTTAGCTACAAATCCAAGCGAAACACATGATTTAGCTGCAAGTCAATGCTATGTAGAAGGTTTAGTTTCAAATCCATGAGACACAAATGATTTAGCTTCAGATACTTGCGATATAAGTGACACAGCTACAAATGCAGACAAAATAAACGAGTTAGCTCCAAATCCATGCGAAACACATGATTTAGCTTCAAATCAATGCGATATAGAAGGATTAGCTTCAAATCCATGCGAAGCAAATGATTGAGCTTGAAACACTTGGGATATATGTGATACAGCTTCAAAGGCAGACGAAACAAACGAGTTAGCTTCAAATCAAAGCGAAACACATGATTTAGCTTTAAATCAATGCGATGTAGAAGGTTTAGCTTCAAATCCATGCGAAGCAAATGATTTAGCTTCAAACACTTGGGATATAAGTGATATAGCTTCAAGTGCAGACGGAAACAAACGAGTTAGCTTCATATCCAAGCGAAACACATGATTTAGCTGCAAATCAATGCTATATAGAAGGTTTAGCTTCAAATCCATGAGACACTAATGATTTATCTTCAAACACTTGGGATATAAGTGATATATCTTCAAATACAGACGAAACAAACTATTTAACTTCCAATCCAAGCGAATTACCTGATTTAGCTTCAAATCAAAGCGATGTAGAAAGTTTAGCTTCAAATCCATGCGAAACAAATTATTTAGCTTCAGATACAAGCGATATAAGTGTTATAGCTTCAAGTGCAGACGAAATAAACGAGTTAGCTCCAAATCCATGCGAAACACATGATTAAATTCAAATCAATGCGATGTAGAATGATTAGCTTCAAATCCATGCGAAGCAAATGATTGAGCTTCAAACACTTGGGATACATGTGATATAGCTTCAAATGCAGACGAAACAAACGAGTTAGCTTCAAATCCACGCGAAACACACGATTTAGCTGCAAATCAATGCTATGTAGAAGGTTTAGCTTCAAATCCATGCGAAACAAATGATTTATTTTCAAACACTTGGGATATAAGTGTTATAGCTGCAAATGCAGACGAAACTAACGAGTTAGCTTCAAATCCATGCGAAACACATGATTAAGCTTCAAATCAATGCTATGTAGAAGGTTTAGCTTCAAATCCTTGCGACACAAATGATTTAGCTTCAGATACTTGCAATATAAGTGATATAGCTTCAAATGCAGACGAAACTAACGACTTAGCTTCAAATCCATGCGAAACACATGATTAAGCTTCAAATCAATGCTATGTAGAATTTTTAGCTTTAAATCCTTGCGACACAAATGATTTAGCTTCAGATACTTGCGATATAAGTGATACAGCTGCAAATGCAGATGAAATAAACGAGTTAGCTTCCAATCCAAGCGAAACACATGATTTAGCTTTAAATCAATGCGATGTAGAAGGTTTAGCTTCAAATCCATGCGAAACAAATGATTTAGCTTCAAACACTTGGGATATAAGTGATATAGCTTCAAATGCAGACGAAACCAACGAGTTAGCTTCCAACCCAAGCGAATCACATGATTTAGCTTCAAATCAATGCGATGTAGAAGGTTTAGTTTCAAATCCATGCGAAACAAATGATTTAGCTTCAAACACTTGGGATATAAGTGATATAGCTTCAAATGCAGACGGAAACAAACGAGTTAGCTTCATATCCAAGCGAAACACATGATTTAGCTGCAAATCAATGCTATGTAGAAGGTTTAGCTTCAAATCCATGAGACACTAATGATTTAGCTTCAGATACTTGGGATATAAGTGATATAGCTTCAAATGCAGACGGAAACAAACGAGTTAGCTTCATATCCAAGCGAAACACATGATTTAGCTGCAAATCAATGCAATATAGAAGGTTTAGATTGAAATCCATGCGAAACAAATGATTTATCTTCAAACACTTGGGATATAAGTGATATATCTTCAAATGCAGACGAAACAAACGATTTAACTTCCAATCCAAGCGAATTAGCTGATTTAGCTTCAAATCAAAGCGATGTAGAAAGTTTAGCTTAAAATCCATGCGAAACAAATTATTTAGCTTCAGATACAAGCGATATAAGTGTTATAGCTTCAAATGCAGACGAAATAAACGAGTTAGCTCCAAATCCATGCGAAACACATGATTAACTTCAAATCAATGCGATGTAGAAAGATTAGCTTCAAATCCATGCGACACAAATGATTTAGCTTCAGATACTTGCGATATAAGTGATACAGCTTCAAATGCAGACGAAACTAACGAGTTAGCTTCAAATCCATGCGAATTATTAAGGCTTTGCTTCAAATCTATGCGAAACACATGATTTAGCTGCAAATCAATGCGATGTAGAAGGTTCAGCTTGAAATCCATGCGAAACAAATGATTTAGCTTCAGATACTAGCGATATAAGTGATATAGCTTCAAATGCAGACGAAACTAACGAGTTAGCTACAAATCCAAGCGAAACACATGATTTAGCTGCAAGTCAATGCTATGTAGAAGGTTTAGTTTCAAATCCATGAGACACAAATGATTTAGCTTCAGATACTTGCGATATAAGTGACACAGCTACAAATGCAGACAAAATAAACGAGTTAGCTCCAAATCCATGCGAAACACATGATTTAGCTTCAAATCAATGCGATATAGAAGGATTAGATTCAAATCCATGCGAAGCAAATGATTGAGCTTGAAACACTTGGGATATATGTGATACAGCTTCAAAGGCAGACGAAACAAACGAGTTAGCTTCAAATCCATGCGAAACTCATGATTTTGCTGCAAAGCAACGCTATGTAGAAGGATTAGCTTCAAATCCTTGCGACACAAATGATTTAGCTTCAGATACTTGCGATATAAGTGATACAGCTGCAAATGCAGATGAAACAAACGAGTTAGCTTCCAATCAAAGCGAAACACATGATTTAGCTTTAAATCAATGCGATGTAGAAGGTTTAGCTTCAAATCCATGCGAAACGAATGATTTAGCTTCAGATACTTGCGATGTAAGTGACACGGCTTCAAATGCAGATGAAATAAACGAGTTAGCTTCCAATCCAAGCGAAACACATGATTTAGCTTTAAATCAATGCCATGTAGAAGGTTTAGCTTCAAATCCATGCGAAGCAAATGATTTAGCTTCAAACACTTGGGATATAAGTGATATAGCTTCAAATGCAGACGGAAACAAACGAGTTAGCTTCATATCCAAGCGAAACACATGATTTAGCTGCAAATCACTGCTATGTAGTTGGTTTAGCTTCAAATCCATGAGACACTAATGATTTATCTTCAAACACTTGGGATATAAGTGATATATCTTCAAATACAGACGAAACAAACAATTTAACTTCCAATCCAAGCGAATTACCTGATTTAGCTTCAAATCAAAGCGATGTAGAAAGTTTAGCTTCAAATCCATGCGAAACAAATTATTTAGCTTCAGATACAAGCGATATAAGTGTTATAGCTTCAAGTGCAGACGAAATAAACGAGTTAGCTCCAAATCCATGCGAAACACATGATTAACTTCAAATCAATGCGATGTAGAAAGATTAGCTTCAAATCCATGCGAAGCAAATGATTGAGCTTCAAACACTTGGGATACATGTGATATAGCTTCAAATGCAGACGAAACAAACGAGTTAGCTTCAAATCCACGCGAAACACACGATTTAGCTGCAAATCAATGCTATGTAGAAGGTTTAGCTTCAAATCCATGCGAAACAAATGATTTATTTTCAAACACTTGGGATATAAGTGTTATAGCTGCAAATGCAGACGAAACTAACGAGTTAGCTTCAAATCCATGCGAAACACATGATTAAGCTTCAAATCAATGCTATGTAGAAGGTTTAGCTTCAAATCCTTGCGACACAAATGATTTAGCTTCAGATACTTGCAATATAAGTGATATAGCTTCAAATGCAGACGAAACTAACGAGTTAGCTTCAAATCCATGCGAAACACATGATTAAGCTTCAAATCAATGCTATGAAGAATTTTTAGCTTTAAATCCTTGCGACACAAATGATTTAGCTTCAGATACTTGCGATATAAGTGACACGGCTTCAAATGCAGATGAAATAAACGAGTTAGCTTCCAATCCAAGCGAAACACATGATTTAGCTTTAAATCAATGCCATGTAGAAGGTTTAGCTTCAAATCCATGCGAAGCAAATGATTTATCTTCAAACACTTGGGATATAAGTGATATATCTTCAAATGCAGACGAAACAAACGAGTTAGCTTCAAATCCATGCGAAACTCATGATTTTGCTGCAAAGCAATGCTATGTAGAACGTTTAGCTCCAAATCCATGAGAGACAAATGATTTAGCTCCAAACACTTGGAATATAAGTGATATAGCTTCAAATGCAGACGGAACAAACGAGTTAGCTTCATATCCAAGCGAAACGCATGATTTAGCTGCAAATCAATGCTATGTAGAAGGTTTAGCTACAAATCCATGAGACACAAATGATTTAGCTTCAGATACTTGCGATATAAGTGATACAGCTACAAATGCAGACGAAATAAACGAGTTAGCTCCAAATCCATGCGAAACTCATGATTTTGCTGCAAAGCAATGCTATGTAGAACGTTTAGCTCCAAATCCATGAGAGACAAATGATTTAGCTCCAAACACTTGGAATATAAGTGATATAGCTTCAAATGCAGACGAAGCAAACGAGTTAGCTTCAAAATCCATGCGAAACACACGATTTAGCTGCAAATCAATGCTATGTAGAAGGTTTAGCTTCAAATCCATGAGACACAAATGTTTTGCTTCAGATACTAGCGATATAAGTGGTATAGCTACAAATGCAGACGAAACAAACGAGTTAGCTTCAAATCCATGCGAAACTCATGATTTTGCTGCAAAGCAATGCTATGTAGATGGTTTAGCTTCAAATCCATGAGACACAAATGATTTATCTTCAGATACTTGCGATATAAGTGATACAGATTCAAATGCAGACGAAATAAACGAGTTAGCTTCCAATCCAGCGAAACACATGATTATCATTAAATCAATGCGATGTAGAAGGTTTAGCTTGAAATCCAAGCGAAACAAATGATTTATTTTCAAGCACTTGGGATATAAGTGATATATCTTCAAATGCAGACGAAACAAACGATTTAGCTTCCAATCCATTCGAAACACATGATTTAGCTTCATATCAATGCGATGTAGCAGGATTAGCTTCAAATCCATGCGAAGCAAATGATTGAGCTTCAAACTCTTAGGTTATATGTGATATAGCTTCAACAGCATGCGAAACAAACGAGTTAGATTCAAATCCTTGCGAAACACACGATTTAGCTGCAAATCAATGCTATGTAGAAGGTTTAGCTTCAAATCCAAGCGAAACAAATGATTTATCTTCAAACACTTGGGATATAAGTGATATATCTTCAAATGCAGACGAAACAAACGATTTAGCTTCCAATCCAAGCGAATTACATGATTTAGCTTCAAATCAATGCGATGTAGAAAGTTGAGCTTCAAATCCATGCGAAACAAATTATTTAGCTTCAGATACTAGCGATATAAGAGTTATAGCTTCAAATGCAGACGAAACTAACGAGTTAGCTTCAAATCCATGCGAAACACATGATTAAGCTTCAAATCAATGCTATGTAGAAGGTTTAGCTTCAAATCCTTGCGACACCAATGATTTAGCTTCAGATACTTGCAATATAAGTGATACAGCTTCAAATGCAGACGAAACTAACGAGTTAGCTTCAAATCCATGCGAAACACATGATTAAGCTTCAAATCAATGCTATGTAGAAGGTTTAGCTTCAAATCCTTGCGACACAAATGATTTAGCTTCAGATACTTGCGATATAAGTGACACGGCTTCAAATGCAGATGAAATAAACGAGTTAGCTTCCAATCCAAGCGAAACACATGACTTAGCTTTAAATCAATGCCATGTAGAAGGTTTAGCTTCAAATCCATGCGAAGCAATTGATTTATCTTCAAACATTTGGGATATAAGTGATATATCTTCAAATGCAGACGAAACAAACGATTTAGCTTCCAATCCAAGCTAATTACATGATTTAGCTTCAAATCAATGCGATGTAGAAAGTTTAGCTTCAAATCCATGCGAAGCAAATGATTGAGCTTCAAACACTTGGGATACATGTGATATAGCTTCAAATGAAGACGGAACAAACGAGTTAGCTTCATATCCAAGCGAAACGCATGATTTAGCTGCAAATCAATGCGATGTAGAAGGTTTAGCTACAAATCCATGAGACACAAATGATTTAGCTTCAGATACTTGCGATATAAGTGATACAGCTACAAATGCAGACGAAATAAAAGACTTAGCTCCAAATCCATGCGAAACGCATGATTTAGCTGCTAATCAATGCTATGTAGAAGGTTTAGCTACAAATCCATGAGACACAAATGATTTAGCTTCAGATACTTGCGATATAAGTGATACAGCTACAAATGCAGACGAAATAAACGAGTTAGCTCCAAATCCATGCGAAACACATGATTTAGCTTCAAATCAATGCGATGTAGAAGGATTAGCTTCAAATCCATGCGAAGCAAATGATTGAGCTTCAAATACTTGCGATACATGTGATATAGCTTCAAATGCAGACGAAAAAATCGAGTTAGCTTCAAATCCACGCGAAACACACGATTTAGCTGCAAATCAATGCTATGTAGAAGGTTTAGCTTCAAATCCATGCGAAACACATGATTAAGCTTCAAATCAATGCTATGTAGAAGGTTTAGCTTCAAATCCTTGCGACACAAATGATTTAGCTTCAGATACTTGCGATATAAGTGACACGGCTTCAAATGCAGATGAAATAAACGAGTTAGCTTCCAATCCAAGCGAAACACATGACTTAGCTTTAAATCAATGCCATGTAGAAGGTTTAGCTTCAAATCCATGCGAAGCAATTGATTTATCTTCAAACATTTGGGATATAAGTGATATATCTTCAAATGCAGACGAAACAAACGATTTAGCTTCCAATCCAAGCTAATTACATGATTTAGCTTCAAATCAATGCGATGTAGAAAGTTTAGCTTCAAATCCATGCGAAGCAAATGATTGAGCTTCAAACACGTGGGATCATGTGATATAGCTTCAAATGAAGACGGAACAAACGAGTTAGCTTCATATCCAAGCGAAACGCATGATTTAGCTGCAAATCAATGCTATGTAGAAGGTTTAGCTACAAATCCATGAGACACAAATGATTTAGCTTCAGATACTTGCGATATAAGTGATACAGCTACAAATGCAGACGAAATAAACGAGTTAGCTCCAAATCCATGCGAAACGCATGATTTAGCTGCAAATCAATGCTATGTAGAAGGTTTAGCTACAAATCCATGAGACACAAATGATTTAGCTTCAGATACTTGCGATATAAGTGATACAGCTACAAATGCAGACGAAATAAACGAGTTAGCTCCAAATCCATGCGAAACACATGATTTAGCTTCAAATCAATGCGATGTAGAAGGATTAGCTTCAAATCCATGCGAAGCAAATGATTGAGCTTCAAATACTTGCGATACATGTGATATAGCTTCAAATGCAGACGAAAAAATCGAGTTAGCTTCAAATCCACGCGAAACACACGATTTAGCTGCAAATCAATGCTATGTAGAAGGTTTAGCTTCAAATCCATGCGAAACACATGATTAAGCTTCAAATCAATGCTATGTAGAAGGTTTAGCTTCAAATCCTTGCGACACAAATGATTTAGCTTCAGATACTTGCGATATAAGTGACACGGCTTCAAATGCAGATGAAATAAACGAGTTAGCTTCCAATCCAAGCGAAACACATGATTTAGCTTTAAATCAATGCCATGAAGAAGGTTTAGCTTCAAATCCATGCGAAGCAAATGATTTATCTTCAAACATTTGGGATATAAGTGATATATCTTCAAATGCAGACGAAACAAACGATTTAGCTTCCAATCCAAGCTAATTACATGATTTAGCTTCAAATCAATGCGATGTAGAAAGTTTAGCTTCAAATCCATGCGAAGCAAATGATTGAGCTTCAAACACTTGGGATCATGTGATATAGCTTCAAATGAAGACGGAACAAACGAGTTAGCTTCATATCCAAGCGAAACGCATGATTTAGCTGCAAATCAATGCTATGTAGAAGGTTTAGCTACAAATCCATGAGACACAAATGATTTAGCTTCAGATACTTGCGATATAAGTGATACAGCTACAAATGCAGACGAAATAAACGAGTTAGCTCCAAATCCATGCGAAACGCATGATTTAGCTGCAAATCAATGCTATGTAGAAGGTTTAGCTACAAATCCATGAGACACAAATGATTTAGCTTCAGATACTTGCGATATAAGTGATACAGCTACAAATGCAGACGAAATAAACGAGTTAGCTCCAAATCCATGCGAAACACATGATTTAGCTTCAAATCAATGGGATGTAGAAGGATTAGCTTCAAATCCATGCGAAGCAAATGATTGAGCTTCAAATACTTGCGATACATGTGATATAGCTTCAAATGCAGACGAAAAAATCGAGTTAGCTTCAAATCCACGCGAAACACACGATTTAGCTGCAAATCAATGCTATGTAGAAGGTTTAGCTTCAAATCCATGCGAAAAAAATGATTTAGCTTCAAACGCTTGGGATATAAGGGATATAGCTTCACATGCAGACGAAACCAACGAGTTAGCTTCATATCCAAGCGAAGCACATGATTAAGCTTCAAATCAATGCTATGTAGAAGTTTTAGCTTCAAATCCTTGCGACACAAATGATTTAGCTTCAGATACTTGGGATATAAGTGATACAGCTGCAAATGCAGATGAAATAAACGAGTTAGCTTCCAATCCAAGCGAAACACATGATTTAGCTTTAAATCAATGCGATGTAGAACGTTTAGCTTCAAATCCATGCGAAACAAATGATTTAGCCTCAGATACTTGCGATATAAGTGATATAGCATCAAATGCAGGCGAAACGAACGAGTTAGCATAAAATCCATGCAAAAAACATGTTTTAGCTTCAAATCAATGCGATGTAGAAGGTTTAGCTTCAAATCCATGCGAAATAAATGATTTAGCTTCAAATCAATGCGATGTAGAAGGATTGGCTTCAAATCCATGCGAAACAAATGATTTAGCATCAGATACTGGCGATATAACTGATATAGCTTCAAATGCAGGGGAAACAAACGAGTTAGCATCAAATCCATGCAAAACACATGATTTAGCTCCAAATGAATGCGACGTAGATGTTTTAGCTTCAAGTCCATGCGAAACAATTGATTTAGCTTCAGATACTTGCGATATAAGTGATATGGCTTCAAATGCAGACGAATCAAACGGGATAGCTTCATAATCCATGCGATACATATCATTTAGCTTCAAATCGATACGATGTAGGAGGTTTAGCTTCAAATCCATGCGAAACAAATGATTTAGCTTCAAATCAATGCGATGTAGAAGGTTTAGCTACAAATCCATGCGAAAGAAATGATTTAGCATCAAACACTTGGGATACAAGTGATATAGCTTCAAATGCAGACGAATCAAACGAGTTAGCTTCAAAATCCATGCGACACACATCATTTAGCTTTAAATCCATGCGAAGTAGAAGGCTTAGCTTCAAATTCATGCGAAGCAAATGATTTAGGTTCAGATACTTGCGATATAAGTGATATAGCTTCAAATGCAGGAGAAACAAACGAGTTAGCATCAAATCCATGCAAAAAAACATGATTTAGTTCCGAATCAATGCGGCGTAGACGGTTTAGCTCCAAATCCAATCGAAACACATGATTTAGCTTTAAATCAATGCGATGTAGAAGGTTTAGCTTCAAATCCATTCGAAACAAATGTTTTAGCATAAAACACTTGGGGTATAAGTGATATAGCTTCAAATGCAGGCGAAAATAACGAGTTGCCATCAAATCCAAGCGAAGCACATGATTTAGCTTCAAATCAATGCGATGTAGAAGGTTTAGATTCAAATCCATGCGAAACAAATGATTTAGATTCAAATCAATGCGATGTAGAAGGTTTAGCTATAAATCCATGCGAAACAAATGATTTAGCATCAAACGCTTGGGATATAAGAGATATAGCTTCAAATTCGGACGAATCAAACGAGTTAGCTTCAAAATCCATGCGACACACATCATTTAACTTTAAATCCATGCGAAGTAGAAGGCTTAGTTTCAAATTCATGCGAAACAAATGATATAGCTTCAAATCAATGCGATGTAGAAGGTTTAGCTTCAAATCCATGCGAAACAAATGATTTAGCATCAGATACTTGCGATATAACTCATATAGCTTCAAATGCAGGGGAAACAAACGAGTTAGCATAAAATCGATGCAAAACACATGATTTAGTTTCAAATCGATACGATGTAGAAGTTTTAGCTTCAAATCCATGCGAAACAAATAATTTAGCTTCAAACACTTGCGATATAAGTGATATAGCATCAAATGCAGGCAAAACGAACGAGTTAGCATAAAATCCATGCAAAACACATGATTTAGCTTCAAATCAATGAGATGTAGAAGGTTTAGCGTCAAATCCGTACGAAACAAATGATTTAGCATCAAACACTTGGGATATAAGTGATGTATCTTCAAATGCAGACGAATCAAACGAGTTAGCTGCAAAATCCATGCGATACACATCATTTAGCTTTAAATCCATGCGAACTAGACGGCTTAGCTTCAAATCCATGCGAAACAAATGATTCAGATTCAAATCAATACGATGTAGAAGGATTAGCTTCAAATCCATGCGAAACAAATGATTTAGCATCAGATACTGGCGATATAACTGATATAGCTTCAAATGCAGGGGAAACAAACGAGTTAGCATCAAATCCATGCAAAACACATGATTTAGCATCAAATCAATGCGATGTAGAAGGTTCAGCTTCAAAATCATGCGATACAAATGATTTAGCATCAAACACTTGTGATATAAATGATATAGCTGCAAATGTAGACGAATCATACGGTGAAGCTTCAAAATCCATGCGATACATATCATTTTGCTTCAAATCGATACGATGTAGAAGTTTTAGCATCAAATCCATGCGAAACAAATGATTTAACATCAAACACTTATGATATAAGTGATATAGCATCAAATGCAGGCGAAACAAACGAGTTAGCTTCAAATCCAAGCGAATCACACGATAAGCTTCAAATCAATGCGATGTTGAAGGTTTAGCTTCAAATCCATGCGAAACAAATGATTTAGCTTCAGATACTTGCGATATAAGTGATATAGCATCAAATGCAGGCAAAACGAACGAGTTAGCAAGAAATCTAAGCAAGACACATGATTTAGCTTCAAATCAATGCGATGTAGAAGGTTTAGCTTCAAATCCATGCGGAACAAATGATTTAGCATCAAACACTTGGGATATAAGTGATATAGCTTCAAATGCAGACGAATCAAACGAGTTAGCTTCAAAATCCATGCGATAAACATCATTTAGCTTTAAATCCATGCGAAATAGAAAGCTTAGCTTCAAATCCATGCAAAGCAAATGATTAAGCATCAAATCAATACGATGTAGAAGGTGTAGCTTCAAATCCATGCGAAACAAATGATTTAGCTTCAGATACTAGGGATAGAAGTGATATAGCATCGAATGCAGGCGAAACGAACGAGTTAGCTTCAAAACCACGCGAAACACATCATTTAGCTTTAAATCCATGCGAAATAGAAGGCTTAGCTTCAAATCCATGCAAAACAAATGATTAAGCATCAAATCAATACGATGTAGAAGGTTTAGCTTCAAATCCATGCGAAACAAATGATTTAGCTTCAGATACTAGGGATAGAAGTGATATAGCATCGAATGCAGGCGAAACGAACGAGTTAGCTTCAAATCCACGCGAAACACATGATTTAGCTTTAAATCCATGCGAAGTAGAAGGCATAGCTTCAAATCCATGCGATACAAATGATTTAGCATCAGATACTTGCGATATAACTGGTATAGCTTCAAATGCAGGCGAAACGAACGAGTTAGCTTCAAATCCACGCGAAACACATGATTTAGCTTCAAATCCACGCGAAACACATGATTTAGCTGTAAATCCATGCGAAGTAGAAGGCATAGCTTCAAATCCATGCGAAACAAATGATTTAGCATCAGATACTTGCGATATAACTGATATAGCTTCAAATGCAGGGGAAACAAACGAGTTAGCATCAAATCCATGCAAAACGCATGATCTAGCATCAAATCAATGCGATGTAGAAGGTTCAGCTTCAAAATCATGCGAAGCAAATGATTTAGCTTCAAACACTTGTGATATAAATGATATAGCTGCAAATGTAGACGAATCATACGGTGTAGCTTCAAAATCCATGCGATACATATCATTTTGCTTCAATTCGATACGATGTAGAAGTTTTAGCTTCAAATCCATGCGAAACAAATGAATTAACATCAAACACTTGTGATATAAGTGATATAGCATCAAATGCAGGCGAAACAAACGAGTTAGCTTCAAATCCAAGCGAATCACACGATAAGCTTCAAATCAATGCGATGTTGAAAGTTTAGCTTCAAATCCATGCGAAACAAATGATTTAGCTTCATATACTTGCGATATAAGTGATATAGCATCAAATGCAGGCGAAACGAACGAGTTAGCATGAAATCAAGGCAAGACACATGATATAGCTTCAAATCAATGCGATGTAGAAGGTTTATCTTCAAATCCAAGCGAAACACATGATTTAACTTCAAATCAATGCGATGTAGAAGGTTTAGCGTCAAATCCATGCGAGACAAATGATTTAGCATCAAACACTTGGGATATAAGTGATATAGCTTCAAATGCAGACGAATCAATCGAGTTAGCTTCAAAATCCATGCGATACACATCATTTAGCTTTAAATCCATGCGAAATAGAAGGCTTAGCTTCAAATCCATGCAAAACAAATGTTTCAGCATCGAATCAATACGATGTAGAAGGTTTAGCTTCAAATCATACGAAACAAATGATTTAGCTTCAGATACTAGCGATAGAAGTGATATAGCATCGAATGCAGGCGAATCGAACGAGTTAGCTTCAAATCCACGCGAAACACATGATTTAGCCTTAAATCCATGCGAAGTAGGAGGCATAGCTTCAAATCCATGCGAAACAAATGATTTAGCATCAGATACTTGCAATATAACTGATATAGCTTCAAATGCAGGGGAAACAAACGAGTTAGCTTCAAATCCAAGCGAAGCACACGATAAGCTTCAAATCAATGCAATGTTGAAGGTTTAGCTTCAAATCCATGCGAAACAAATGATTTAGCTTCAGATACTTGCGATATAAGTGATATAGCATCAAATGCAGGCGAAACGAACGAGTTAGCATGAAATCCAAGCGAAACCCATGATTAGGCTTCAAATCAATGCGATGTAGAAGGTTTAGCTTCAAATCCAAGCGAAACACATGATTTAACTTCAAATCAATGCGATGTAGAAGGTTTAGCGTCAAATCCATGCGAGACAAATGATTTAGCATCAAACACTTGGGATATAAGTGATATAGCTTCAAATGCAGACGAATCAAACGAGTTAGCTTCAAAATCCATGCGATAAACATCATTTAGCTTTAAATCCATGCGAAATAGAAGGCTTAGCTTCAAATCCATGCAAAACAAATGATTAAGCATCAAATCAATACGATGTAGAAGGTTTAGCTTCAAATCCATGCGAAACAAATGATTTAGCTTCAGATACTAGGGATAGACGTGATATAGCATCGAATGCAGGCGAAACGAAGGAGTTAGCTTCAAAACCACGCGAAACACATCATTTAGCTTTAAATCCATGCGAAATAGAAGGCTTAGCTTCAAATCCATGCAAAACAGATGATTAAGCATCAAATCAATACGATGTAGAAGGTTTAGCTTCAAATCCATGCGAAACAAATGATTTAGCTTCAGATACTAGGGATAGAAGTGATATAGCATCGAATGCAGGCGAAACGAACGAGTTAGCTTCAAATCCATGCAAAACACACTATTTAACTTCAAATCAAAGCGATGTAGAAGGTATAGCTTCAAATCCAAGCGATACACATGATTTAGTTTCAAATCAATGCGATGTAGAAGGTTTAGCTTCAAGTTCAAGCGAAACACACGATTTAGCTTCAAATCAATGCGATGTAGAAGGTTTAGCTTCAAATCCATGCGAAACAAACGATTTAGCATCAGATACTTGCGATATAAGTGATACAGCTTCAAATGCAGACGAAACTAACGAGTTAGCTTCAAATCCATGCAAAACACACGATTTAGCTTCAAATCAATGCGATGTAGAAGGTTTAGCTTCAAATCCATGCGAAACAAACGATTTAGCATCAGATACTTGCGATATAACTCATATAGCTTCACATGCAGTGGAAACAAACGAGTTTGCATCAAATCCATGCAAAACACATGATTTAGCTTCAAATCAATGCGATGTTAAAAGTTTAGCTACAAATCCATGCGAAACAAATGATTTATCATCAGATACTTGCGATATAAGAGATATAGCTTCAAATGCAGTGGAAACAAACGAGTTTGCATTAAATCCATGCAAAACACATGATTTAGCTTCAAATCAATGCGATGTTGAAGGCTTATCTTCAAATCCATGCGAAACGAATGATTTAGGTACAGATACTTGCGATATAACTGAAATAGCTTCAAATGCAGGGGAAACAAACGAATGAGCATCAAATCCATGCAAAACACACGATTTAACTTCAAATCAAAGCGATGTAGAAGGCATAGCTTCAAATCCAAGCGATACACATGATTTAGTTTCAAATCAATGCGATGTAGAAGGTTTAGCTTCAAGTTCAAGCGAAACACACGATTTAGCTTCAAATCAATGCGATGTAGAAGGTTTAGCTTCAAATCCATGCGAAACAAACGATTTAGCATCAGATACTTGCGATATAAGTGATACAGCTTCAAATGCAGACGAAACTAACGAGTTAGCTTCAAATCCATGCAAAACACACGATTTAGCTTCAAATCAATGCGATGTAGAAGGTTTAGCTTCAAATCCATGCGAAACAAACGATTTAGCATCAGATACTTGCGTTATAACTGATACAGCTTCAAATGCAGTGGAAACAAACGAGTTTGCATCAAATCCTTGCAAAACACATGATTTAGCTTCAAGACAATGCGATGTAGAAGGTTTAGCTTCAAACCCAAGCGAAACATATGATTTAGTTGCAAATCAATGCGATGTAGAAGGTTTAGCTTCAAATCCATGCGAAACAAATGATTTATCATCAGATAGTTGCGATATAACTGATATAGCTTCAAATGCAGGGGAAACAAACGAGTTTGCATCAAATCCATGCAAAACACATGATTTAGCGTCAAATCAATGCGATGTAGATGGTTCAGCTTCAAAATCATGCGAAACACATGATTTAACTTCAAATCAATGCGATGTAGAAGGTTTAGCTTCAAACCCAAGCGAAACATATGATTTAGTTGCAAATCAATGCGATGTTGAAGGTTAAGCTTCAAATCCATGCGAAACAAATGATTTAGCATCAGATACTTGCGATATAACTGAAATAGCTTCAAATGCAGGGGGAACAAACGAGTTAGCATCAAATCCATGCAAAACACATGATTTAGCTTCAAATCAATGCGATGTAGATGATTTAGCTTCAAATCCATGCGAAACAAATGATTTAGCATCAGATACTTGCGATATAAGATATATAGATTCAAATGCAGTCGAAACATACGAGTTAGCTTCAAATCCATGCAAAACACATGATTTTTCTTCAAATACTTGCGACATAAGAGATATAGCATAAAATGCAGACGGAACAAACGAGTAAGCTTCAAATCCAAGCGAAAGACATAATTTAGCTTCAAATAAATTGCGATGTAGAAGGTTTGGCTTCAAGTTCAAGCGAAACACACGATTTAGCTTCAAATCAATGCGATGTAGAAGGTTTAGCTTCAAATCCATGCGAAACAAACGATTTAGCATCAGATACTTGCGATATAACTGATATAGCTTCAAATGCAGTGGAAACAAACGAGTTTGCATCAAATCCTTGCAAAACACATGATTTAGCTTCAAGACAATACGATGTAGAAGGTTTAGCTTCAAACCCAAGCGAAACATATGATTTAGTTGCAAATCAATGCGATGTTGAAGGTTAAGCTTCAAATTCATGCGAAACAAATGATTTAGCATCAGATACATCCGATATAACTGATATAGCTTCAAATGCAGGGAAAAGAAACGAGTTAGCATAAAATACATGCAAAACACACGATTTAGCTTCAAATGAATGCGATGTAGAAGATTTAGCTTCAAATCCATGCGAAACAAATGATTTATCATCAGATAGTTGCGATATAAGTGATATAGCATCAAATGCAGGCGAAACGAACGAGTTAGCATAAAATCCATGCAAAAAACATGTTTTAGCTTCAAATCAATGCGATGTAGAAGGTTTAGCTTCAAATCCATGCGAAATAAATGATTTAGCTTCAAATCAATGCGATGTAGAAGGATTGGCTTCAAATCCATGCGAAACAAATGATTTAGCATCAGATACTGGCGATATAACTGATATAGCTTCAAATGCAGGGGAAACAAACGAGTTAGCATCAAATCCATGCAAAACACATGATTTAGCTCCAAATGAATGCGACGTAGATGTTTTAGCTTCAAGTCCATGCGAAACAATTGATTTAGCTTCAGATACTTGCGATATAAGTGATATGGCTTCAAATGCAGACGAATCAAACGGGATAGCTTCATAATCCATGCGATACATATCATTTAGCTTCAAATCGATACGATGTAGGAGGTTTAGCTTCAAATCCATGCGAAACAAATGATTTAGCTTCAAATCAATGCGATGTAGAAGGTTTAGCTACAAATCCATGCGAAAGAAATGATTTAGCATCAAACACTTGGGATACAAGTGATATAGCTTCAAATGCAGACGAATCAAACGAGTTAGCTTCAAAATCCATGCGACACACATCATTTAGCTTTAAATCCATGCGAAGTAGAAGGCTTAGCTTCAAATTCATGCGAAGCAAATGATTTAGGTTCAGATACTTGCGATATAAGTGATATAGCTTCAAATGCAGGAGAAACAAACGAGTTAGCATCAAATCCATGCAAAAAAACATGATTTAGTTCCGAATCAATGCGGCGTAGACGGTTTAGCTCCAAATCCAATCGAAACACATGATTTAGCTTTAAATCAATGCGATGTAGAAGGTTTAGCTTCAAATCCATTCGAAACAAATGTTTTAGCATCAAACACTTGGGGTATAAGTGATATAGCTTCAAATGCAGGCGAAAATAACGAGTTGCCATCAAATCCAAGCGAAGCACATGATTTAGCTTCAAATCAATGCGATGTAGAAGGTTTAGATTCAAATCCATGCGAAACAAATGATTTAGATTCAAATCAATGCGATGTAGAAGGTTTAGCTATAAATCCATGCGAAACAAATGATTTAGCATCAAACGCTTGGGATATAAGAGATATAGCTTCAAATTCGGACGAATCAAACGAGTTAGCTTCAAAATCCATGCGACACACATCATTTAACTTTAAATCCATGCGAAGTAGAAGGCTTAGTTTCAAATTCATGCGAAACAAATGATATAGCTTCAAATCAATGCGATGTAGAAGGTTTAGCTTCAAATCCATGCGAAACAAATGATTTAGCATCAGATACTTGCGATATAACTCATATAGCTTCAAATGCAGGGGAAACAAACGAGTTAGCATAAAATCGATGCAAAACACATGATTTAGTTTCAAATCGATACGATGTAGAAGTTTTAGCTTCAAATCCATGCGAAACAAATAATTTAGCTTCAAACACTTGCGATATAAGTGATATAGCATCAAATGCAGGCAAAACGAACGAGTTAGCATAAAATCCATGCAAAACACATGATTTAGCTTCAAATCAATGAGATGTAGAAGGTTTAGCGTCAAATCCGTACGAAACAAATGATTTAGCATCAAACACTTGGGATATAAGTGATGTATCTTCAAATGCAGACGAATCAAACGAGTTAGCTGCAAAATCCATGCGATACACATCATTTAGCTTTAAATCCATGCGAACTAGACGGCTTAGCTTCAAATCCATGCGAAACAAATGATTCAGATTCAAATCAATACGATGTAGAAGGATTAGCTTCAAATCCATGCGAAACAAATGATTTAGCATCAGATACTGGCGATATAACTGATATAGCTTCAAATGCAGGGGAAACAAACGAGTTAGCATCAAATCCATGCAAAACACATGATTTAGCATCAAATCAATGCGATGTAGAAGGTTCAGCTTCAAAATCATGCGATACAAATGATTTAGCTTCAAACACTTGTGATATAAATGATATAGCTGCAAATGTAGACGAATCATACGGTGAAGCTTCAAAATCCATGCGATACATATCATTTTGCTTCAAATCGATACGATGTAGAAGTTTTAGCATCAAATCCATGCGAAACAAATGATTTAACATCAAACACTTATGATATAAGTGATATAGCATCAAATGCAGGCGAAACAAACGAGTTAGCTTCAAATCCAAGCGAATCACACGATAAGCTTCAAATCAATGCGATGTTGAAGGTTTAGCTTCAAATCCATGCGAAACAAATGATTTAGCTTCAGATACTTGCGATATAAGTGATATAGCATCAAATGCAGGCAAAACGAACGAGTTAGCAAGAAATCTAAGCAAGACACATGATTTAGCTTCAAATCAATGCGATGTAGAAGGTTTAGCTTCAAATCCATGCGGAACAAATGATTTAGCATCAAACACTTGGGATATAAGTGATATAGCTTCAAATGCAGACGAATCAAACGAGTTAGCTTCAAAATCCATGCGATAAACATCATTTAGCTTTAAATCCATGCGAAATAGAAAGCTTAGCTTCAAATCCATGCAAAACAAATGATTAAGCATCAAATCAATACGATGTAGAAGGTGTAGCTTCAAATCCATGCGAAACAAATGATTTAGCTTCAGATACTAGGGATAGAAGTGATATAGCATCGAATGCAGGCGAAACGAACGAGTTAGCTTCAAAACCACGCGAAACACATCATTTAGCTTTAAATCCATGCGAAATAGAAGGCTTAGCTTCAAATCCATGCAAAACAAATGATTAAGCATCAAATCAATACGATGTAGAAGGTTTAGCTTCAAATCCATGCGAAACAAATGATTTAGCTTCAGATACTAGGGATAGAAGTGATATAGCATCGAATGCAGGCGAAACGAACGAGTTAGCTTCAAATCCACGCGAAACACATGATTTAGCTTTAAATCCATGCGAAGTAGAAGGCATAGCTTCAAATCCATGCGATACAAATGATTTAGCATCAGATACTTGCGATATAACTGGTATAGCTTCAAATGCAGGCGAATCGAACGAGTTAGCTTCAAATCCACGCGAAACACATGATTTAGCCTTAAATCCATGCGAAGTAGGAGGCATAGCTACAAATCCATGCGAAACAAATGATTTAGCATCAGATACTTGCAATATAACTGATATAGCTTCAAATGCAGGGGAAACAAACGAGTTAGCTTCAAATCCAAGCGAAGCACACGATAAGCTTCAAATCAATGCAATGTTGAAGGTTTAGCTTCAAATCCATGCGAAACAAATGATTTAGCTTCAGATACTTGCGATATAAGTGATATAGCATCAAATGCAGGCGAAACGAACGAGTTAGCATGAAATCCAAGCGAAACCCATGATTAGGCTTCAAATCAATGCGATGTAGAAGGTTTAGCTTCAAATCCAAGCGAAACACATGATTTAACTTCAAATCAATGCGATGTAGAAGGTTTAGCGTCAAATCCATGCGAGACAAATGATTTAGCATCAAACACTTGGGATATAAGTGATATAGCTTCAAATGCAGACGAATCAAACGAGTTAGCTTCAAAATCCATGCGATAAACATCATTTAGCTTTAAATCCATGCGAAATAGAAGGCTTAGCTTCAAATCCATGCAAAACAAATGATTAAGCATCAAATCAATACGATGTAGAAGGTTTAGCTTCAAATCCATGCGAAACAAATGATTTAGCTTCAGATACTAGGGATAGACGTGATATAGCATCGAATGCAGGCGAAACGAAGGAGTTAGCTTCAAAACCACGCGAAACACATCATTTAGCTTTAAATCCATGCGAAATAGAAGGCTTAGCTTCAAATCCATGCAAAACAGATGATTAAGCATCAAATCAATACGATGTAGAAGGTTTAGCTTCAAATCCATGCGAAACAAATGATTTAGCTTCAGATACTAGGGATAGAAGTGATATAGCATCGAATGCAGGCGAAACGAACGAGTTAGCTTCAAATCCATGCAAAACACACGATTTAACTTCAAATCAAAGCGATGTAGAAGGTATAGCTTCAAATCCAAGCGATACACATGATTTAGTTTCAAATCAATGCGATGTAGAAGGTTTAGCTTCAAGTTCAAGCGAAACACACGATTTAGCTTCAAATCAATGCGATGTAGAAGGTTTAGCTTCAAATCCATGCGAAACAAACGATTTAGCATCAGATACTTGCGATATAAGTGATACAGCTTCAAATGCAGACGAAACTAACGAGTTAGCTTCAAATCCATGCAAAACACACGATTTAGCTTCAAATCAATGCGATGTAGAAGGTTTAGCTTCAAATCCATGCGAAACAAACGATTTAGCATCAGATACTTGCGATATAACTCATATAGCTTCACATGCAGTGGAAACAAACGAGTTTGCATCAAATCCATGCAAAACACATGATTTAGCTTCAAATCAATGCGATGTTAAAAGTTTAGCTACAAATCCATGCGAAACAAATGATTTATCATCAGATACTTGCGATATAAGAGATATAGATTCAAATGCAGTGGAAACAAACGAGTTTGCATTAAATCCATGCAAAACACATGATTTAGCTTCAAATCAATGCGATGTTGAAGGCTTAGCTTCAAATCCATGCGAAACGAATGATTTAGGTACAGATACTTGCGATATAACTGAAATAGCTTCAAATGCAGGGGAAACAAACGAACGAGCATCAAATCCATGCAAAACACACGATTTAACTTCAAATCAAAGCGATGTAGAAGGCATAGCTTCAAATCCAAGCGATACACATGATTTAGTTTCAAATCAATGCGATGTAGAAGGTTTAGCTTCAAGTTCAAGCGAAACACACGATTTAGCTTCAAATCAATGCGATGTAGAAGGTTTAGCTTCAAATCCATGCGAAACAAACGATTTAGCATCAGATACTTGCGATATAAGTGATACAGCTTCAAATGCAGACGAAACTAACGAGTTAGCTTCAAATCCATGCAAAACACACGATTTAGCTTCAAATCAATGCGATGTAGAAGGTTTAGCTTCAAATCCATGCGAAACAAACGATTTAGCATCAGATACTTGCGTTATAACTGATACAGCTTCAAATGCAGTGGAAACAAACGAGTTTGCATCAAATCCTTGCAAAACACATGATTTAGCTTCAAGACAATGCGATGTAGAAGGTTTAGCTTCAAACCCAAGCGAAACATATGATTTAGTTGCAAATCAATGCGATGTAGAAGGTTTAGCTTCAAATCCATGCGAAACAAATGATTTATCATCAGATAGTTGCGATATAACTGATATAGCTTCAAATGCAGGGGAAACAAACGAGTTTGCATCAAATCCATGCAAAACACATGATTTAGCGTCAAATCAATGCGATGTAGATGGTTCAGCTTCAAAATCATGCGAAACACATGATTTAACTTCAAATCAATGCGATGTAGAAGGTTTAGCTTCAAACCCAAGCGAAACATATGATTTAGTTGCAAATCAATGCGATGTTGAAGGTTAAGCTTCAAATCCATGCGAAACAAATGATTTAGCATCAGATACTTGCGATATAACTGAAATAGCTTCAAATGCAGGGGGAACAAACGAGTTAGCATCAAATCCATGCAAAACACATGATTTAGCTTCAAATCAATGCGATGTAGATGATTTAGCTTCAAATCCATGCGAAACAAATGATTTAGCATCAGATACTTGCGATATAAGATATATAGATTCAAATGCAGTCGAAACATACGAGTTAGCTTCAAATCCATGCAAAACACATGATTTTTCTTCAAATACTTGCGACATAAGAGATATAGCATAAAATGCAGACGGAACAAACGAGTAAGCTTCAAATCCAAGCGAAAGACATAATTTAGCTTCAAATAAATTGCGATGTAGAAGGTTTGGCTTCAAGTTCAAGCGAAACACACGATTTAGCTTCAAATCAATGCGATGTAGAAGGTTTAGCTTCAAATCCATGCGAAACAAACGATTTAGCATCAGATACTTGCGATATAACTGATATAGCTTCAAATGCAGTGGAAACAAACGAGTTTGCATCAAATCCTTGCAAAACACATGATTTAGCTTCAAGACAATGCGATGTAGAAGGTTTAGCTTCAAACCCAAGCGAAACATATGATTTAGTTGCAAATCAATGCGATGTTGAAGGTTAAGCTTCAAATTCATGCGAAACAAATGATTTAGCATCAGATACATCCGATATAACTGATATAGCTTCAAATGCAGGAAAAGAAACGAGTTAGCATAAAATACATGCAAAACACACGATTTAGCTTCAAATGAATGCGATGTAGAAGATTTAGCTTCAAATCCATGCGAAACAAATGATTTATCATCAGATAGTTGCGATATAACTGATATAGCTTCAAATGCAGGGGAAACAAACGAGTTTGCATCAAATCCATGCAAAAAACATGTTTTAGCATCAAATCAATGCGATGTAGAAGGTTCAGCTTCAAAATCATGCGAAACACATGATTTAACTTCAAATCAATGCGATGTAGAAGGTTTAGCTTCAAACCCAAGCGAAACATATGATTTAGTTGCAAATCAATGCGATGTTGAAGGTTAAGCTTCAAATTCATGCGAAACAAATGATTTAGCATCAGATACTTCCGATATAACTGATATAGCTTCAAATGCAGGGAAAACAAACGAGTTAGCATAAAATCCATGCAAAACACACGATTTAGCTTCAAATAAATGCGATGTAGAATCTTTAGCTTCAAATCCAAGCGAAACAAATGATTTAGCATCAGATACTTGCGATATAACTGAAATAGCTTCAAATGCAGGGGGAACAAATGAGTTAGCATCAAATCCATGCAAAACACATGATTTAGCTTCAAATCAATGCGATGTATATGGTTTAGCTTCAAATTCATGCGAAACAAATGATTTAGCATCAGATACTTGCGATATAAATGATATAGCTTCAAATGCAGGGGAAACAAACGAGTTAGCATAAATCCATGCAAAACACACGATTTAGCTTCAAATCAATGCGATGTAGAAGGTTTAGCTTCAAATCCATGCGAAACAAACGATTTAGCATCAGATACTTGCGATATAACTGATATAGCTTCAAATGCAGTGGAAACAAACGAGTCTGCATCAAATCCTTGCAAAACACATGATTTAGCTTCAAGTCAATGCGATGTAGAAGGTTTAGCTTCAAATCCAAGCGAAACATATGATTTAGTTGCAAATCAATGCGATGTTGAAGGTTTAGCTTCAAATCCATGCGAAACAAATGTATTTAGCATCAGATACTTGCGATATAACTGATATAGCTTCAAATGCAGTGGAAACAAACGAGTTTGCATCAAATCCATGCAAAACACATGATTTAGCTTCAAGTCAATGCGATGTAGAAGGTTTAGCTACAAATCCATGCGAAACAAATGATTAGCATCAAACACATGGGATATAAATGATATAGCTTCAAATGCAGACGAATCAAACGAGTTAGATTCAAAATCCATGCGATACACATCATTTCGGTTTAAATCCATGCGAAGTAGAAGGCTGAGCTTCAAATCCATGCGAAACAAATGATTTAGGTACAGATACTTGCGATAGAAGTGATATAGCTTCAAATATAGGAGAAATAAACGAGTTAGCATCAAATCCATGCAAAACACATGATTTAGCTTCAAATAAAAGGGATGTAGAATCTTTAGCTTCAAATCCAAGCGAAACAAATGATTTAGCATCAGATACTTGCGATATAACTGAAATAGCTTCAAATGCAGGGGGAACAAACGAGTTAGCATCAAATCCATGCAAAACACATGATTTTTCTTCAAATACTTGCGACATAAGAGATATAGCATGAAATGCAGACGGATCAAACGAGTAAGCTTCAAATCCAAGCGAAAGACATAATTTAGCTTCAAATAAATGCGATGTAGAAGGTTTAGCTTCAAATTCAAGCGAAACACATGATTTAGCTTCAAATCAATGCGCTGTAGAAGGTTTAGCTTCAAAATCCGTGCGATACACATGTTTTAGCTTCAAATCAATGCGATGTAGAAGGTATAGCTTCAAATTCAAGCGAAACACATGATTTAGATTCAGATACTTGCGATATAAGTGATGTAGCTTCAAATGCAGGAGAAACAAACGAGTTAGCATAAAATCTATGCAAAACACATGATTTAGCTTCAAATCAATGCGATATAACTGAAATAGCTTCAAACGCAGGGGAAACAAACGAGTTAGCATCAAATCCATGCGAAACACATGATTTAGGAGCAAATCAATGCGATGTAGAAGGTTTAGATTCAAATCCATGCCGAAACCAATGATTTAGCTTCAGATATTTGCGATAGAAGGGACATCGCTTCAAATGCAGACGAACAAACGAGTTAGCTTCAAATCCATGCGAAACACATGATTTAGCTTCAAATCAATACGATGTAGCAGGATTAGCTTCAAATCCATGTGAAGCAAATGATTTAGCATCAGATACTTGCGATATAACTGATATAGCTTCAAATGCAAGGGAAACAAACGAGTTAGCATAAAATCCAAGCAAAACACACGATTTAGCTTCAAATCAATGCGATGTAGAAGGTTTAGCTTCAAATCCATGCGATGCACATGTTGTAGCTCCAAATCAATGCGATGTAGAGGGTTTAGCTTCAAATCCAACCGAAAACACATGATTTAGCATCAGATACTTGCGATATAACTGAAATAGCTTCAAATGCAGGGGAAAGAAACGAGTTAGCTTCAAATCCATGCTAAACACACGATTTAGCTTCAAATCAATGCGATGTAGAAGGTTTAGCTTCAAATCCATGCGAAACAAATGATTTAGCATCAGATACTTGCGATATAACTGATATAGCTTCAAATGCAGGGGAAACAAACGAGTTTGCATCAAATCCATGCAAAACGCATGATTTAGCTTCAAGTCAATGCGATGTAGAAGGTTTAGCTTCAAATCCAAGCGAAACATATGATTTAGCTTCAAATCAATGCGATGGAGAAGGTTTAGCTACAAATCCTTGCGAAACAAATGATTTAGCATCAAACACTTGGGATATAAGCGATATAGCTTCAAATGCAGACGAATCAAACGAGTTAGCTTCAAAATCCATGCGATACACATCATTTAGCATTAAATCCATGCGAAAGTAGAAGGCTTAGCTTCAAATCCATGCGAAACAAATGATTTAGGTACAGATACTTGCGATATAACTGATATAACTTCAAATGCAGGGGAAAAATACGAGTTTGCATCAAATCCATGCGAAACACATGATTTAGCTTCAAGTCAATGCGATGTAGAAGGTTTAGCTTCAAATCCAAGCGAAACATATGATTTAGTTGCAATCAATGCGATGCTGAAGGTTTAGCTTCAAATTCAAGCGAAACAAATGATTTAGCATCAGATACTTCCGATATAACTGATATAGCTTCAAATGCAGGAAAAACAAACGAGTTAGCATAAAATCCATGCAACACACACGATTTAGCTTCAAATCAATGCGATGTAGAAGGTTTAGCTTCAAATCCATGCGAAACAAATGATTTATCATCAGATACTTGCGATATAACTGATATAGCTTCAAATGCAGGGGAAACAAACGAGTTTGCATCAAATCCATGCAAAACACATGATTTAGCTTCAAGTCAATGCGATGTAGAAGCTTTGGCTTCAAATCCAAGCGAAACATATGATTTAGCTTCAAATCAATGCGATGGAGAAGGTTTAGCTACAAATCCATGCGAAACAAATGATTTAGCATCAAACACTTGGGATATAAATGATATAGCTTCAAATGCAGACGAATCAAACGAGTTAGCTTCAAATCCATGCGATACACATCATTTAGCATTAAATCTCATGCGAAGTAGAAGGGGTTAGCTTCAAATCCATGCGAAACAAATGATTTAGGTACAGATACTTGCGATATAGCTGAAATAGCTTCAAATGCAGGGGAAACAAACGAGTTAGCATAAAATCCATGCAAAACACACGATTTAGCTTCAAATCAATGCGATGTAGAAGGTTTAGCTTCAAATCCATGCGATACAAATGATTTAGCTTCAAACACTTGCGATGTAAGTGATATAGCACCAAATGCAGGCGAAACGAACGAGTTAGCTTCAAATCCATGCGAACACATGATTTAGCTGCAAATCAATGCGATGTAGAAGGTTTAGCTTCAAATCCGTGCGACACAAATGATTTAGCTTCAAACACTTGTGATATAAGTGATATAGCTGCAAATGCAGACGAATCAAATGGGGTAGCTTCAAAATCCATGTGATACATATCATTTTGCTTCAAATCGATACGATGTAGTAGGTTTAGCTTCAAATCCATGCGAAACAAATGATTTAGCTTCAAACACTTGTGATATAAGTGATATAGCATCAAATGCAGGCCAAACAAACGAGTTAGCATCAAATCCAAGCGAATCACACGATATGCTTCAAATCAATGCGATGTAGAAGGTTTAGCTTCAATCCATGCGACACAAATGATTTAGCTTCAAATCAATGCGAAGTAGAAGGCATAGCTTCAAATCGATGCGGAACAAATGGTTGAGCTTCAAACACTTCGGATATAGGTGATATAGCTTCAACTGCATGAGAATCAAACGGGATGGCTTCAAAATCCATGCCATACATATCATTTAGCTACAAATCGATACGATGTAGTAGGTTTAGCTTCAAATCTAACCGAAACAAATGATTTAGCATCAGATACTTGCGATATAACTGATATAGCTTCAAATGCAGTGGAAACAAACGAGTTTGCATCAAATCCATGCAAAACACATGATTTAGCTTCAAGTCAATGCGATGTAGAGGGTTTAGCTTCAAATCCAAGCGAAACACATGATTTAGCTTCAAGTCGATGCGATGTAGAAGGTTTAGCTACAAATCCATGCGAAACAAATGATTTAGCAACGAACACTTTGGGATATAAGTGATATAGCTTCAAATGCAGACGAATCAAACGAGTTAGATTCAAAATCCATGCAATACACATCATTTAGCATTAAATCCATGCGAAGTAGAAGGCTTAGCTTCAAATCCATGCGAAAACACATGATTTAGCTTCAAATCAATACGATGTAGCAGGATTAGCTTCAAATCCATGTGAAGCAATTGATTTAGCATCAGATACTTGCGATATAACTGATATAGCTTCAAATGCAAGGGAAACAAACGAGTTAGCATAAAATCCATGCAAAACACACGATTTAGCTTCAAATCAATGCGATGCAGAAGGTTTAGCTTCAAATCCATGCGATGCACATGTTGTAGCTGCAAATCAATGCGATGGAGAGGGGTTTAGCTTCAAATCCAAGCGAAACACATGATTTAGCATCAGATACTTGCGATATAACTGAAATAGCTCCAAATGCAGGGGAAAGAACGAGTTAGCTTCAAATGCATGCTAAACACACGATTTAGCTTCAAATCAAGGATGCGATGTAGAAGGTTTAGCTTCAAATCCATGCGAAACAAATGATTTAGCATCAGATACTTGCGATATAACTGATATAGCTTCAAATGCAGGGGAAACAAACGAGTTTGCATCAAATCCATGCAAAACGCATGATTTAGCTTCAAGTCAATGCGATGTAGAAGGATTAGCTTCAAATCCAAGCGAAACATATGATTTAGCTTCAAATCAATGCGATGGAGAAGGTTTAGCTACAAATCCTTGCGAAACAAATGATTTAGCATCAAACACTTGGGATATAAGTGATATAGCTTCAAATGCAGACGAATCAAACGAGTTAGCTTCAAAATCCATGCGATACACATCATTTAGCATTAAATCCATGCGAAGTAGAAGGGTTAGCTTCAAATCCATGCGAAACAAATGATTTAGGTACAGATACTTGCGATATAGCTGAAATAGCTTCAAATGCAGGGGAAACAAACGAGTTAGCATAAAATCCATGCAAAACACACGATTTAGCTTCAAATCAATGCGATGTAGAAGGTTTAGCTTCAAATCCATGCGAAACAAACGATTTAGCATCAGATACTTGCGATATAACTGATATAGCTTCAAATGCAGTGGAAACAAACGAGTTTGCATCAAATCCATGCAAAACACATGATTTAGCTTCAAGTCAATGCGATGTAGAAGGTTTAGCTTCAAATCCAAGCGAAACACATGATTTAGCTTCAAGTCGATGCGATGTAGAAGGTTTAGCTACAATTCCATGCGAAACAAATGATTTAGCATCGAACACTTGGGATATAAGTGATATAGCTTCAAATGCAGACGAATCAAACGAGTTAGATTCAAAATCCATGCAATACACATCATTTAGCATTAAATCCATGCGAAGTAGAAGGCTTAGCTTCAAATCCATGCGAAACACATGATTTAGCTTCAAATCAATACGATGTAGCAGGATTAGCTTCAAATCCATGTGAAGCAATTGATTTAGCATCAGATACTTGCGATATAACTGATATAGCTTCAAATGCAAGGGAAACAAACGAGTTAGCATAAAATCCATGCAAAACACACGATTTAGCTTCAAATCAATGCGATGCAGAAGGTTTAGCTTCAAATCCATGCGATGCACATGTTGTAGCTGCAAATCAATGCGATGTAGAGGGTTTAGCCTGAAATCCAAGCGAAACACATGATTTAGCATCAGATACTTGCGATATAACTGAAATAGCTCCAAATGCAGGGGAAAGAAACGAGTAGCTTCAAATCCATGCTAAACACACGATTTAGCTTCAAATCAATGCGATGTAGAAGGTTTAGCTTCAAATCCATGCGAAACAAATGATTTAGCATCAGATACTTGCGATATAACTGATATAGCTTCAAATGCAGGGGAAACAAACGAGTTTGCATCAAATCCATGCAAAACGCATGATTTAGCTTCAAGTCAATGCGATGTAGAAGTGGATTAGCTTCAAATCCAAGCGAAACATATGATTTAGCTTCAAATCAATGCGATGGAGAAGGTTTAGCTACAAATCCTTGCGAAACAAATGATTTAGCATCAAACACTTGGGATATAAGTGATATAGCTTCAAATGCAGACGAATCAAACGAGTTAGCTTCAAAATCCATGCGATACACATCATTTAGCATTAAATCCATGCGAAGTAGAAGGCTTAGCTTCAAATCCATGCGAAACACATGATTTAGCTTCAAATCAATACGATGTAGCAGGATTAGCTTCAAATCCATGTGAAGCAAATGATTTAGCATCAGATACTTGCGATATAACTGATATAGCTTCAAATGCAAGGGAAACAAAGGAGTTAGCATAAAATCCATGCAAAACACATGATTTAGCTGCAAATCAATGCGATGTAGAAGGGTTTAGCTTCAAATCCATGCGAAACACATGATTTAGCATCAGATACTTGCGATATAACTGAAATAGCTTCAAATGCAGGGAAACAAACGAGTTAGCATAAAAATCCATGCAAAACACACGATTTAGCTTCAAATCAATGCGATGTAGAAGATTTAGCTTCAAATCCATGCGAAACAAATGATTTAGCATCAGATACTTGCGATATAACTGATATAGCTTCAAATGCAGGGGAAACAAACGAGTTTGCATCAAATCCATGCAAAACACATGATTTAGCATCAAATCAATGCGATGTAGAAGGTTCAGCTTCAAATCATGCGAAACACATGATTTAACTTCAAATCAATGCGATGTAGAAGGTTTAGCTTCAAACCCAAGCGAAACATATGATTTAGTTGCAAATCAATGCGATGTTGAAGGTTAAGCTTCAAATTCATGCGAAACAAACGATTTAGCATCAGATACTTGCGATATAAGAGATATAGATTCAAATGCAGTAAAAACATACGAGTTAGCTTCAAATCCATGCAAAAACACATGATTTTTCTTCAAATACTTGCGACATAAGAGATATAGCATAAAATGCAGACGGAACAAACGAGTAAGCTTCAAATCCAAGCGAAAGACATAATTTAGCTTCAAATCAATGCGATATAGAAGGTTTTGTTTGAAATCCTTGCGAACCAAATGATTTAGCTTCAAATCAATGCGATGTAGAATGTTTAGCTTCAAATCGATGAGAAACAAATGATTTAGCTTCAAACACTTGGGATATTAGTGATTTAGCTGCAAATGCAGACGAATCAAACGGGGTAGGTTCAAAATCCATGCGATACATATCATTTAGCTTCAAATCGATACGAAGTAGAAGGCTTATCTTCAAATCCATGCGAAACAAATGATTTAGGTTCAGATACTTGCGATATATTGATATAGCTTCAAATCCATGCGAAACGAGTGATTTAGGTTCAAATCAATGCGAAGTAGAAGGCTTAGCATCAAATCCATGCGAAACAAATGATTTAGCTTCAAATCAATGCGATATAGACGGATTAGTTTCAAATCCTTGCGAAACAAAAGATGTAGCTTCAAATCAATGCGATGTAGAAGGCTTAGCATCAAATCCATGCGAAACAAATGATTTAGCTTCAGATACTTGCGATGGAAGTGATATAGCATCAAATGGAGGCGAAACGAACGAGTTAGCTTCAAATCCATGCGAATCACATGATTTAGCTACAAATCAATGCGATGTAGAAGGTTTAGCTTCAAATCCGTGCGACACAAATGATTTAGCTTCAAACACTTGTGATATAAGTGATATAGCTGCAAATGCAGACGAATCAAATGGGGTAGCTTCAAAATCCATGTGATACATATCATTTTGCTTCAAATCGATACGATGTAGTAGGTTTAGCTTCAAATCCATGCGAAACAAATGATTTAGCTTCAAACACTTGTGATATAAGTGATATAGCATCAAATGCAGGCCAAACAAACGAGTTAGCATCAAATCCAAGCGAATCACACGATATGCTTCAAATCAATGCGATGTAGAAGGTTTAGCTTCAAATCCATGCGACACAAATGAATTTAGCTTCAAATCAATGCGAAGTAGAAGGCATAGCTTCAAATCGATGCGGAACAAATGGTTGAGCTTCAAACACTTCGGATATAGGTGATATAGCTTCAACTGCATGAGAATCAAACGGGATGGCTTCAAAATCCATGCCATACATATCATTTAGCTACAAATCGATACGATGTAGTAGGGTTTAGCTTCAAATCTAACCGAAACAAATGATTTAGCATCAGATACTTGCGATATAACTGATATAGCTTCAAATGCAGTGGAAACAAACGAGTTTGCATCAAATCCATGCAAAACACATGATTTAGCTTCAAGTCAATGCGATGTAGAGGGTTTAGCTTCAAATCAAGCGAAACACATGATTTAGCTTCAAGTCGATGCGATGTAGAAGGTTTAGCTACAAATCCATGCGAAACAAATGATTTAGCAACGAACACTTGGGATATAAGTGATATAGCTTCAAATGCAGACGAATCAAACGAGTTAGATTCAAAATCCATGCAATACACATCATTTAGCATTAAATCCATACGAAGTAGAAGGCTTAGCTTCAAATCCATGCGAAACACATGATTTAGCTTCAAATCAATACGATGTAGCAGGATTAGCTTCAAATCCATGTGAAGCAATTGATTTAGCATCAGATACTTGCGATATAACTGATATAAGCTTCAAATGCAAGGGAAACAAACGAGTTAGCATAAAATCCATGCAAAACACACGATTTAGCTTCAAATCAATGCGATGCAGAAGGTTTAGCTTCAATCCATGCGATGCACATGTTGTAGCTGCAAATCAATGCGATGTAGAGGGTTTAGCCTGAAATCCAAGCGAAACACATGATTTAGCATCAGATACTTGCGATATAACTGAAATAGCTCCAAATGCAGGGGAAAGAAACGAGTTAGCTTCAAATCCATGCTAAACACACGATTTAGCTTCAAATCAATGCGATGTAGAAGGTTTAGCTTCAATCCATGCGAAACAAATGATTTAGCATCAGATACTTGCGATATAACTGATATAGCTTCAAATGCAGGGGAAACAAACGAGTTTGCATCAAATCCATGCAAAACGCATGATTTAGCTTCAAAGTCAATGCGATGTAGAAGGATTAGCTTCAAATCCAAGCGAAACATATGATTTAGCTTCAAATCAATGCGATGGAGAAGGTTTAGCTACAAATCCTTGCGAAACAAATGATTTAGCATCAAACACTTGGGATATAAGTGATATAGCTTCAAATGCAGACGAAATCAAACGAGTTAGCTTCAAATCCATGCGATACACCATCATTTAGCATTAAATCCATGCGAAGTAGAAGGCTTAGCTTCAAATCCATGCGAAACACATGATTTAGCTTCAAATCAATACGATGTAGCAGGATTAGCTTCAAATCCATGTGAAGCAAATGATTTAGCATCAGATACTTGCGATATAACTGATATAGCTTCAAATGCAAGGGAAACAAAGGAGTTAGCATAAAATCCATGCAAAACACATGATTTAGCTGCAAATCAATGCGATGTAGAAGGTTTAGCTTCAAATCCATGCGAAACACATGATTTAGCATCAGATACTTGCGATATAACTGAAATAGCTTCAAATGCAGGGGAAACAAACGAGTTAGCATAAAATCCATGCAAAACACACGATTTAGCTTCAAATCAATGCGAGTGTAGAAGATTTAGCTTCAAATCCATGCGAAACAAATGATTTAGCATCAGATACTTGCGATATAACTGATATAGCTTCAAATGCAGGGGAAACAAACGAGTTTGCATCAAATCCATGCAAAACACATGATTTAGCATCAAATCAATGCGATGTAGAAGGTTCAGCTTCAAAATCATGCGAAACACATGATTTAACTTCAAATCAATGCGATGTAGAAGGTTTAGCTTCAAACCCAAGCGAAACATATGATTTAGTTGCAAATCAATGCGATGTTGAAGGTTAAGCTTCAAATTCATGCGAAACAAACGATTTAGCATCAGATACTTGCGATATAAGAGATATAGATTCAAATGCAGTAAAAAACATACGAGTTAGCTTCAAATCCATGCAAAACACATGATTTTTCTTCAAATACTTGCGACATAAGAGATATAGCATAAAATGCAGACGGAACAAACGAGTAAGCTTCAAATCCAAGCGAAAGACATAATTTAGCTTCAAATCAATGCGATATGGAAGGTTTTGTTTGAAATCCTTGCGAACCAAATGATTTAGCTTCAAATCAATTGCGATGTAGAATGTTTAGCTTCAAATCGATGAGAAACAAATGATTTAGCTTCAAACACTTGGGATATTAGTGATTTAGCTGCAAATGCAGACGAATCAAACGGGGTAGGTTCAAAATCCATGCGATACATATCATTTAGCTTCAAATCGATACGAAGTAGAAGGCTTATCTTCAAATCCATGCGAAACAAATGATTTAGGTTCAGATACTTGCGATATATTGATATAGCTTCAAATCCATGCGAAACGAGTGATTTAGGTTTCAAATCAATGCGAAGTAGAAGGCTTAGCATCAAATCCATGCGAAACAAATGATTTAGCTTCAAATCAATGCGATATAGACGGATTAGTTTCAAATCCTTGCGAAACAAAAGATGTAGCTTCAAATCAATGCGATGTAGAAGGCTTAGCATCAAATCCATGCGAAACAAATGATTTAGCTTCAGATACTTGCGATGGAAGTGATATAGCATCAAATGGAGGGCGAAACGAACGAGTTAGCTTCAAATCCATGCGAATCACATGATTTAGCTACAAATCAATGCGATGTAGAAGGTTTAGCTTCAAATCCGTGCGACACAAATGATTTAGCTTCAAACACTTGTGATATAAGTGATATAGCTGCAAATGCAGACGAATCAAATGGGGTAGCTTCAAAATCCATGTGATACATATCATTTTGCTTCAAATCGATACGATGTAGTAGGTTTAGCTTCAAATCCATGCGAAACAAATGATTTAGCTTCAAACACTTGTGATATAAGTGATATAGCATCAAATGCAGGCCAAACAAACGAGTTAGCATCAAATCCAAGCGAATCACACGATATGCTTCAAATCAATGCGATGTAGAAGGTTTAGCTTCAAATCCATGCGACACAAATGATTTAGCTTCAAATCAATGCGAAGTAGAAGGCATAGCTTCAAATCGATGCGGAACAAATGGTTGAGCTTCAAACACTTCGGATATAGGTGATATAGCTTCAACTGCATGAGAATCAAACGGGATGGCTTCAAAATCCATGCCATACATATCATTTAGCTACAAATCGATACGATGTAGTAGGTTTAGCTTCAAATCTAACCGAAACAAATGATTTAGCATCAGATACTTGCGATATAACTGATATAGCTTCAAATGCAGTGGAAACAAACGAGTTTGCATCAAATCCATGCAAAACACTATGATTTAGCTTCAAGTCAATGCGATGTAGAGGGTTTAGCTTCAATCCAAGCGAAACACATGATTTAGCTTCAGTCGATGCGATTGTAGAAGGTTTAGCTACAAATCCATGCGAAACAAATGATTTAGCAACGAACACTTGGGATATAAGTGATATAGCTTCAAATGCAGACGAATCAAACGAGTTAGATTCAAAATCCATGCAATACACATCATTTAGCATTAAATCCATACGAAGTAGAAGGCTTAGCTTCAAATCCATGCGAAACACATGATTTAGCTTCAAATCAATACGATGTAGCAGGATTAGCTTCAAATCCATGTGAAGCAATTGATTTAGCATCAGATACTTGCGATATAACTGATATAGCTTCAAATGCAAGGGAAACAAACGAGTTAGCATAAAATCCATGCAAAACACACGATTTAGCTTCAAATCAATGCGATGCAGAAGGTTTAGCTTCAAATCCATGCGATGCACATGTTGTAGCTGCAAATCAATGCGATGGAGAGGGTTTAGCTTCAAATCCAAGCGAAACACATGATTTAGCATCAGATACTTGCGATATAACTGAAATAGCTCCAAATGCAGGGGAAAGAAACGAGTTAGCTTCAAATGCATGCTAAACACACGATTTAGCTTCAAATCAATGCGATGTAGAAGGTTTAGCTTCAAATCCATGCGAAACAAATGATTTAGCATCAGATACTTGCGATATAACTGATATAGCTTCAAATGCAGGGGAAACAAACGAGTTTGCATCAAATCCATGCAAAACGCATGATTTAGCTTCAAGTCAATGCGATGTAGAAGGATTAGCTTCAAATCCAAGCGAAACATATGATTTAGCTTCAAATCAATGCGATGGAGAAGGTTTAGCTACAAATCCTTGCGAAACAAATGATTTAGCATCAAACACTTGGGATATAAGTGATATAGCTTCAAATGCAGACGAATCAAACGAGTTAGCTTCAAAATCCATGCGATACACATCATTTAGCATTAAATCCATGCGAAGTAGAAGGGTTAGCTTCAAATCCATGCGAAACAAATGATTTAGGTACAGATACTTGCGATATAGCTGAAATAGCTTCAAATGCAGGGGAAACAAACGAGTTAGCATAAAATCCATGCAAAACACACGATTTAGCTTCAAATCAATGCGATGTAGAAGGTTTAGCTTCAAATCCATGCGAAACAAACGATTTAGCATCAGATACTTGCGATATAACTGATATAGCTTCAAATGCAGTGGAAACAAACGAGTTTGCATCAAATCCATGCAAAACACATGATTTAGCTTCAAGTCAATGCGATGTAGAAGGTTTAGCTTCAAATCCAAGCGAAACACATGATTTAGCTTCAAGTCGATGCGATGTAGAAGGTTTAGCTACAATTCCATGCGAAACAAATGATTTAGCATCGAACACTTGGGATATAAGTGATATAGCTTCAAATGCAGACGAATCAAACGAGTTAGATTCAAAATCCATGCAATACACATCATTTAGCATTAAATCCATGCGAAGTAGAAGGCTTAGCTTCAAATCCATGCGAAACACATGATTTAGCTTCAAATCAATACGATGTAGCAGGATTAGCTTCAAATCCATGTGAAGCAATTGATTTAGCATCAGATACTTGCGATATAACTGATATAGCTTCAAATGCAAGGGAAACAAACGAGTTAGCATAAAATCCATGCAAAACACACGATTTAGCTTCAAATCAATGCGATGCAGAAGGTTTAGCTTCAAATCCATGCGATGCACATGTTGTAGCTGCAAATCAATGCGATGTAGAGGGTTTAGCCTGAAATCCAAGCGAAACACATGATTTAGCATCAGATACTTGCGATATAACTGAAATAGCTCCAAATGCAGGGGAAAGAAACGAGTTAGCTTCAAATCCATGCTAAACACACGATTTAGCTTCAAATCAATGCGATGTAGAAGGTTTAGCTTCAAATCCATGCGAAACAAATGATTTAGCATCAGATACTTGCGATATAACTGATATAGCTTCAAATGCAGGGGAAACAAACGAGTTTGCATCAAATCCATGCAAAACGCATGATTTAGCTTCAAGTCAATGCGATGTAGAAGGATTAGCTTCAAATCCAAGCGAAACATATGATTTAGCTTCAAATCAATGCGATGGAGAAGGTTTAGCTACAAATCCTTGCGAAACAAATGATTTAGCATCAAACACTTGGGATATAAGTGATATAGCTTCAAATGCAGACGAATCAAACGAGTTAGCTTCAAATCCATGCGATACACATCATTTAGCATTAAATCCATGCGAAGTAGAAGGCTTAGCTTCAAATCCATGCGAAACACATGATTTAGCTTCAAATCAATACGATGTAGCAGGATTAGCTTCAAATCCATGTGAAGCAAATGATTTAGCATCAGATACTTGCGATATAACTGATATAGCTTCAAATGCAAGGGAAACAAAGGAGTTAGCATAAAATCCATGCAAAACACATGATTTAGCTGCAAATCAATGCGATGTAGAAGGTTTAGCTTCAAATCCATGCGAAACACATGATTTAGCATCAGATACTTGCGATATAACTGAAATAGCTTCAAATGCAGGGGAAACAAACGAGTTAGCATAAAAT
>NW_027477796.1:0-55877 GCF_051020955.1 Megalopta genalis | reverse complement strand
AACCTTATATTCCGCATTGATTTGATGCTAACTCATGTGTTTCGCATGCATTTGAAGCTAAACCTTCTACTTCGCATTGATTTGAAGCTAAATCATGTGTTTCGCATGCATTTGACGCTAAACCTTATATTCCGCATTGATTTGAAGCTAACTCATGCGTTTCGCATGCATTTGAAGCTAAACCTTCTAAACCGCATTGATTTGAAGCTAAATCATGTGTTTCGCATGCATTTGAAGCTAAACCTTCTATTCTGCAATGATTTGAAGATAATCATGTGTTTCGCATGCATTTGAAGCTAAACCTTCTACTCCACATTGATTTGAAGCTAAGTCATGTGTTTCGCATGGATTTGAAGCAAAACCTTCTACTTCGCATTAATTTGAAGCAAAATCATTTGTTACGCATGCATTTGAAGCTAAACCTTCTATTCGGCATTGATTTGTAGCTAAATCATGTGTTTCGCATGCATTTGAAGCTAAACCTTATATTCCGCATTGATTTGAAGCTAACTCATGTGTTTCGTATGCATTTGAAGCTAAACCTTCTACTCCGCATTGATTTGAAGCTAAATCATTTGTTTCGCATGCATTTGAAGCTAAACCGTCCACTTCGCATTGATTTGAAGCTAAATCATGTGTATCGCATGCATTTGAAGCTAAACCTTATATTCCGCATTGATTTGAAGCTAACTCATTTGTTTCGCATGCATTTGAAGCTAAACCTTCTACTCCGCATTGATTTGAAGCTAAATCATGTGTTTCGCATGCATTCGAAGCTAAACCTTACACTCCGCATTGATTTGAAGCAAAATCATTTGTTACGCATGCATTTGAAGCTAAACATTCTATTCGGCATTGATTTGAAACTAAATCATGTGTTTCGCATGCATTTGAAGCTAAACCTTCTATTTGGCATTGATTTGAAGCTAAATCATGTGTTTCACATGCATTTAAATCTAAACCTTCCACTCCGCATTGATTTGAAGCTAAATCATGTGTTTCGCATGCATTTGTAGCTAAACCTTCTATTGCGCATTGATTTGAAGCTAACTCATGTGTTTCGCATGCATTTGAAGCTAAACCTTCTACTCCTCATTGATGCGAAGCTAAATCATGTGTTTCGCATGCATTTGAAGCTAAACCTTCTGTTCCGCATTGATTTGAAGCTAAATCATGTGTTTCGCATGCATTTGAAGCTAAACCTTCTACTCCGCATTGATTTGAAGCTAAATCAAGTGTTTCGCATGCATTTGAAGCTAAACCTTCTACTCCGCATTGATTTGAAGCTAAATCATGTGTTTCGCATGCATTTGAAGCTAATCGTTCTAATCCGCATTGATATGAAGCTAAATCATGTGTTTCGCATACATTTGAAGCTAAACCTTCTATTTGGCATTGATTTGAAGCTAAATCATGTGTTTCGCATGCATTTCAAGCTAAACCTTCTGTTCCGCATTGATTTGAAGCTAAATCATGTGTTTCGCATGCATTTGAAGCTAAACCTTCTACTCCGCATTGATTTGAAGCTAACTCATGTGTTTCGTATGCATTTGAAGCTAAACCTTCTACTCCGCATTGATTTGAAGCTAAATCATGTGTTTCGCATGCATTTGAAGCTAACCTTCCACTTCGCATTGATTTGAATCTAAATCATGTGTATCGCATCATTTGAAGCTAAACCTTCTATTGCTCATTGATTTGAAGCTAACTCATGTGTTTCGCATGCATTTGAAGCTAAACCTTCTACTCCTCATTGATATGAAGCTATATCATGTGTTTCGCATGCATTTGAAGCTAAACCTTCTGTTCCGCATTGATTTGAAGCTAAATCATGTGTTTCGCATGCATTTGAAGCTAAACCTTCCACTTCGCATTGATTTGAATCTAAATCATGTGTATCGCATGCATTTGAAGCTAAACCTTCTATTGCGCATTGATTTGAAGCTAACTCATGTGTTTCGTATGCATTTGAAGCTAAACCTTCTACTCCGCATTGATCTGAAGCTAAATCATGTGTTTCGCATGCATTTGAAGCTAAACCTTCCACTTCGCATTGATTTGAAGCTAAATCATGTGTATCGCATGCATTTGAAGCTAAACCTTATATTCCGCATTGATTTGAAGCTAACTCATTTGTTTCGCATGCATTTGAAGCTAAACCTTCTACTCCGCATTGATTTGAAGCTAAATCATGTGTTTCGCATGCATTCGAAGCTAAACCTTACACTCCGCATTGATTTGAAGCTAAATCATGTGTTTCGCATGCATTCGAAGCTAAACCTTACACTCCGCATTGATTTGAAGCAAAATCATTTGTTACGCATGCATTTGAAGCTAAACATTCTATTCGGCATTGATTTGAAGCTAAATCATGTGTTTCGCATGCATTTGAAGCTAAACCTTCTACTCCTCATTGATATGAAGCTATATCATGTGTTTCGCATGCATTTGAAGCTAAACCTTCTGTTCCGCATTGATTTGAAGCTAACTCATGTGTGTCGTATGCATTTGAAGCTAAACCTTCTACTCCGCGTTGATTTAAAGCTAAGTCATGTGTTTCGCATGGATTTGAAGCAAAACCTTCTACTTCGCATTGATTGGAAGCTAACTCGTATGTTTCGTATGCATTTGATGCTAAACCTTCTACTCCTCATTGATTTGAAGCTAGGTCATGTGTTTCGCATGGATTTGAAGCAAAACCTTCTACTTCGCATTGATTTGAAGCAAAATCATTTGTTACGCATGCATTTGAAGCTAAACCTTCTATTCGGCATTGATTTGTAGCTAAATCATGTGTTTCGCATGCATTTGAAGCTAAACCTTATATTCCGCATTGATTTGAAGCTAACTCATGTGTTTCGTATGCATTTGAAGCTAAACCTTCTACTCCGCATTGATTTGAAGCTAAATCATGTGTTTCGCATGCATTTGAAGCTAAACCTTCCACTTCGCATTGATTTGAATATAAATCATGTGTATCGCATGCATTTGAAGCTAAACCTTCTATTGCGCATTGATTTGAAGCTAACTCATGTGTTTCGCATGCATTTGAAGCTAAACCTTCTACTCCTCATTGATATGAAGCTATATCATGTGTTTCGCATGCATTTGAAGCTAAATCTTCTGTTCCGCATTGATTTGAAGCTAACTCATGTGTGTCGTATGCATTTGAAGCTAAACCTTCTACTCCGCGTTGATTTGAAGCTAAGTCATGTGTTTCGCATGGATTTGAAGCAAAACCTTCTACTTCGCATTGATTGGAAGCTAACTCATATGTTTCGTATGCATTTGATGCTAAACCTTCTACTCCTCATTGATATGAAGATAAATCATGTGTTTCGCATGCATTTGAAGCTAAACCTTCTGTTCCGCATTGATTTGAAGCTAAATCAAGTGTTTCGCATGCATATGAAGCTAAACCTTCTACTCCGCATTGATCTGAAGCTAAATCATGTATTTCGCATGATTTTGAAGCTAATCCTTCCACTCCGCATTGATTTGAAGCTAAATCATGTGTTTCGCATGGATTTGAAGCAAAACCTTCTACTTCGCATTGATTTGAAGCTAAATCATGTGTTTCGCATGCATTTGAAGCTAAACCTTATATTCCGCATTGATTTGATGCTAACTCATGTGTTTCGCATGCATTTGAAGCTAAACCTTCTACTTCGCATTGATTTGAAGCTAAATCATGTGTTTCGCATGCATTTGACGCTAAACCTTATATTCCGCATTGATTTGAAGCTAACTCATGTGTTTCGCATGCATTTGAAGCTAAATCTTCTAAACCGCATTGATTTGAAGCTAAATCATGTGTTTCGCATGCATTTGAAGCTAAACCTTCTATTCTGCATTGATTTGAAGCTAAATCATGTGTTTCGCATGCATTTGAAGCTAAACCTTCTACTCCACATTGATTTGAAGCTAAGTCATGTGTTTCGCATGGATTTGAAGCAAAACCTTCTACTTCGCATTGATTTGAAGCAAAATCATTTGTTACGCATGCATTTGAAGCTAAACCTTCTATTCGGCATTGATTTGTAGCTAAATCATGTGTTTCGCATGCATTTGAAGCTAAACCTTATATTCCGCATTGATTTGAAGCTAACTCATGTGTTTCGTATGCATTTGAAGCTAAACCTTCTACTCCGCATTAATTTGAAGCTAAATCATGTGTTTCGCATGCATTTGAAGCTAAACCTTCTACTCCGCATCGATTTGAAGCTAAATCATGTGTTTCGCATGCATTTGAAGCTAAACCTTCTATTCCGCATTGATTTGAAGCTAACTCATGTGTTTCGAATGCATTTGAAGCTAAACCTTCTACTCCGCATTGATTTGAAGCTAAATTATGTTTTTCGCATGCATTTGAAGCTAAACCTTCTATTCCGCTTTGATTTGAAGCTAACTCATGTGTTTCGCATGCATTTGAAGTTAAACCTTCTACTTCGCATTGATTTGAAGCAAAATCATGTGTTTCGCATGCATTTGTAGCTAAACCTTCCACTCCGCATTGATTTCAAGCTAAGTCATGTGTTTCGCATGGATTTGAAGCAAAACCTTCTACTTCGCATTGATTTGAAGCAAAATCATTTGTTACGCATGCATTTGAAGCTAAACCTTCTATTCGGCATTGATTTGAAGCTAAATCATTTGTTTCGCATGCATTTGAAGCTAAACCTTCTGTTCCGCATTGATTTCAAGCTAAATCAAGTGTTTCGCATGCATTTGAAGCTATACCTTCTACTCCGCATTGATTTCAAGCTAAATCATGTGTTTCGCATGCATTTGAAGCTAAACCTTCTACTCCGCATTGATTTGAAGCTAAATCATGTGTTTCGCATGCATTTGAAGCTAAACCTTCTATTCCGCATTGATTGGAAGCTAACTCAAGTGTTTCGCATGCATTTGACGTTAAACCTTCTACTCTGCATTGATTTGAAGCTAAATCTTGTGTTTCGCATGCATTTGAAGCTAAGCATTATATTCCGCATTGATTTGAAGCTAACTCATGTGTTTCGCATGCATTTGAAGCTTAACCTTACACTCCGCATTGATTTGAAGCAAAATCATTTGTTACGCATGCATTTAAATCTAAACCTTCCACTCCGCATTGATTTGAAGCTAAATCATGTGTTTCGCATGCATTTGAAGCTAAACCTTCTGTTCCGCATTGATTTGAAGCTAAATCAAGTGTTTCGCATGCATTTGAAGCTAAACCTTCTACTCCGCATTGATTTGAAGCTAAATCATGTGTTTCGCATGCATTTGAAGCTAAACCTTCTATTCCGCATTGATTTGAAGCTAAATCATGTATTTCGCATGCATTTGAAGCTAAACCTTCTACTCCACATTGATTTCAAGCTAAGTCATTTGTTTCGCATGGATTTGAAGCAAAACCTTCTACTTCGCATTGATTGGAAGCCAACTCATATGTTTCGTATGCATTTGATGCTAAACCTTCTACTCCTCATTGATATGAAGCTAAATCATGTGTTTCGCATGCATTTGAAGCTAAACCTTCTGTTCCGCATTGATTTGAAGCTAAATCATGTGTTTCGCATGCATTTGAAGCTAAACCTTCTACTCCACATTGATTTCAAGCTAAGTCATGTGCTTCGCATGGATTTGAAGCAAAACCTTCTACTTCGCATTGATTTGAAGCTAAATCATGTGTTTCGCATGCATTTGAAGCTAAACCATATATTCCGCATTGATTTGAAGCTAACTCATGTGTTTCGAATGTATTTGAAGCTAAACCTTCTACTCCGCATTGATTTGAAGCTAAATCATGTGTTTCGCATGCATTTGAAGCTAAACCTTCTATTCCGCATTGATTGGAAGCTAACTCATGTGTTTCGCATGCATTTGAAGTTAAACCTTCTACTCCGCATTGATTTGAAGCTAAATCATGTGTTTCGCACGCATTTGAAGCGAAACCTACTATTCCGCATTGATTTGAAGCTAAATCATGTGTTTCGCATGCATTTGAAGCTAAACCTTCTACTCCGCATTGATTTGAAGCTAAATCATGTGTTTCGCATGCATTTGAAGCTAAACCTTCTATTCCGCATTGATTTCAAGCTAAGTCATGTGTTTCGCATGGATTTGAAGCAAAACATTCTACTTCGCATTGATTTGAAGCTAAATCATGTGTTTCGCATGCATTTGAAGCTAAACCTTCTACTCCACATTGATTTCAAGCTAAGTCATGTGTTTCGCATGGATTTGAAGCAAAACCTTCTACTTCGCATTGATTTGAAGCTAAATCATGTGTGTCGCATGCATTTGAAGCTAAACCATATATTCCGCATTGATTTGAAGCTAACTCATGTGTTTCGAATGCATTTGAAGCTAAACCTTCTACTCCGCATTGATTTGAAGCTAAATCATGTGTTTCGCATGCATTTGAAGCTAAACCTTCTATTCCGCATTGATTTGAAGCTAACTCATGTGTTTCGCATGCATTTGAAGTTAAACCTTCTACTTCGCATTGATTTGAAACAAAATCATTTGTTTCACATGCATTTGTAGCTAAACCTTCCACTCCGCATTGATTTCAAGCTAAGTCATGTGTTTCGCATGGATTTGAAGCAAAACCTTCTACTTCGCATTGATTTGAAGCAAAATCGTTTGTTACGCATGCATTTGAAGCTAAACCTTCTATTCGGCATTGATTTGAAGCTAAATCATGTGTTTCGCATGCATTTGAAGCTAAACCTTCTACTCCACATTGATTTCAAGCTAAGTCATTTGTTTCGCATGGATTTGAAGCAAAACCTTCTACTTCGCATTGATTGGAAGCTAACTCATATGTTTCGTATGCATTTGATGCTAAACCTTCTACTCCGCATTGATTTGAAGCTAAATCATGTGTTTCGCATGCATTTGAAGCTAAACCTTCTATTCCGCATTGATTTGAAGCTAAATCATGTATTTCGCATGCATTTGAAGCTAAACCTTCTACTCCACATTGATTTCAAGCTAAGTCATTTGTTTCGCATGGATTTGAAGCAAAACCTTCTACTTCGCATTGATTGGAAGCCAACTCATATGTTTCGTATGCATTTGATGCTAAACCTTCTACTCCTCATTGATATGAAGCTAAATCATGTGTTTCGCATGCATTTGAAGCTAAACCTTCTGTTCCGCATTGATTTGAAGCTAAATCATGTGTTTCGCATGCATTTGAAGCTAAACCTTCTACTCCACATTGATTTCAAGCTAAGTCATGTGTTTCGCATGGATTTGAAGCAAAACCTTCTACTTCGCATTGATTTGAAGCTAAATCATGTGTTTCGCATGCATTTGAAGCTAAACCATATATTCCGCATTGATTTGAAGCTAACTCATGTGTTTCGAATGTATTTGAAGCTAAACCTTCTACTCCGCATTGATTTGAAGCTAAATCATGTGTTTCGCATGCATTTGAAGCTAAACCTTCTATTCCGCATTGATTGGAAGCTAACTCATGTGTTTCGCATGCATTTGAAGTTAAACCTTCTACTCCGCATTGATTTGAAGCTAAATCATGTGTTTCGCACGCATTTGAAGCGAAACCTACTATTCCGCATTGATTTGAAGCTAAATCATGTGTTTCGCATGCATTTGAAGCTAAACCTTCTACTCCGCATTGATTTGAAGCTAAATCATGTGTTTCGCATGCATTTGAAGCTAAACCTTCTATTCCGCATTGATTTCAAGCTAAGTCATGTGTTTCGCATGGATTTGAAGCAAAACATTCTACTTCGCATTGATTTGAAGCTAAATCATGTGTTTCGCATGCATTTGAAGCTAAACCTTCTACTCCACATTGATTTCAAGCTAAGTCATGTGTTTCGCATGGATTTGAAGCAAAACCTTCTACTTCGCATTGATTTGAAGCTAAATCATGTGTGTCGCATGCATTTGAAGCTAAACCATATATTCCGCATTGATTTGAAGCTAACTCATGTGTTTCGAATGCATTTGAAGCTAAACCTTCTATTCCGCATTGATTTGAAGCTAACTCATGTGTTTCGCATGCATTTGAAGTTAAACCTTCTACTTCGCATTGATTTGAAACAAAATCATTTGTTTCACATGCATTTGTAGCTAAACCTTCCACTCCGCATTGATTTCAAGCTAAGTCATGTGTTTCGCATGGATTTGAAGCAAAACCTTCTACTTCGCATTGATTTGAAGCAAAATCGTTTGTTACGCATGCATTTGAAGCTAAACCTTCTATTCGGCATTGATTTGAAGCTAAATCATGTGTTTCGCATGCATTTGAAGCTAAACCTTCTACTCCACATTGATTTCAAGCTAAGTCATTTGTTTCGCATGGATTTGAAGCAAAACCTTCTACTTCGCATTGATTGGAAGCTAACTCATATGTTTCGTATGCATTTGATGCTAAACCTTCTACTCCTCATTGATATGAAGCTAAATCATGTGTTTCGCATGCATTTGAAGCTAAACCTTCTGTTCCGAATTGATTTGAAGCTAAATCAAGTGTTTCGCATGCATTTGAAGCTAAACCTTCTATTCCGCATTGATTGGAAGCTAACTCATGTGTTTCGCATGCATTTGAAGTTAAACCTTCTACTCCGCATTGATTTGAAGCTAAATCATGTGTTTCGCACGCATTTGAAGCGAAACCTACTATTCCGCATTGATTTGAAGCTAAATCAAGTGTTTCGCATGCATTTGAAGCTAAACCTTCTACTCCGCATTGATTTGAAGCTAAATCATATGTTTCGCATGCATTTGAAGCTAATCGTTCTACTCCGCATTGATATGAAGCTAAATCATGTGTTTCGCATGCATTTGAAGCTAAACCTTCTGTTCCACATTGTTTTGAAGCTAAATCATGTGTTTCGCATGCATTTGAAGCTAAACCTTCTACTCCGCATTGATTTGAAGCTAAATCAAGTGTTTCGCATGCATTTGAAGCTAAACCTTCTACTCCGCATTGATTTGAAGCTAAATCATGTGTTTCGCATGCATTTGTAGCTAAACCTTCTGTTCCACATTGTTTTGAAGCTAACTCATGTGTTTCGCATGCATTTGAAGCTAAACCTTCTACTCCTCATTGATATGAAGCTAAATCATGTGTGTCGCATGCATTTGAAGCTAAACCATATATTCCGCATTGATTTGAAGCTAACTCATGTGTTTCGAATGCATTTGAAGCTAAACCTTCTACTCCGCATTGATTTGAAGCTAAATCATGTGTTTCGCATGCATTTGAAGCTAAACCTTCTATTCCGCATTGATTTGAAGCTAACTCATGTGTTTCGCATGCATTTGAAGTTAAACCTTCTACTTCGCATTGATTTGAAACAAAATCATTTGTTTCACATGCATTTGTAGCTAAACCTTCCACTCCGCATTGATTTCAAGCTAAGTCATGTGTTTCGCATGGATTTGAAGCAAAACCTTCTACTTCGCATTGATTTGAAGCAAAATCGTTTGTTACGCATGCATTTGAAGCTAAACCTTCTATTCGGCATTGATTTGAAGCTAAATCATGTGTTTCGCATGCATTTGAAGCTAAACCTTCTACTCCACATTGATTTCAAGCTAAGTCATTTGTTTCGCATGGATTTGAAGCAAAACCTTCTACTTCGCATTGATTGGAAGCTAACTCATATGTTTCGTATGCATTTGATGCTAAACCTTCTACTCCTCATTGATATGAAGCTAAATCATGTGTTTCGCATGCATTTGAAGCTAAACCTTCTGTTCCGCATTGATTTGAAGCTAAATCAAGTGTTTCGCATGCATTTGAAGCTAAACCTTCTACTCCGCATTGATTTGAAGCTAAATCATGTGTTTCGCATGCATTTGAAGCTAAACCTTATATTCCGCATTGATTTGATGCTAACTCATGTGTTTCGCATGCATTTGAAGTTAAACCTTCTACTCCGCATTGATTTGAAACTAAATCATGTATTTCGCATGCATTTGAAGCTAAATCATGTGTTTCGCATGGATTTGAAGCATAACCTTCTACTTCGCATTGATTTGAAGCTAAATCATGTGTTTCGCATGCATTTGAAGCTAAACCTTCTACTCCACATTGATTTCAAGCTAAGTCATGTGTTTCGCATGGATTTGAAGCAAAACCTTCTACTTCGCATTGATTTGAAGCTAAATCATGTGTTTCGCATGCATTTGAAGCTAAACCATATATTCCGCATTGATTTGAAGCTAACTCATGTGTTTCGAATGTATTTGAAGCTAAACCTTCTACTCCGCATTGATTTGAAGCTAAATCATGTGTTTCGCATGCATTTGAAGCTAAACCTTCTATTCCGCATTGATTGGAAGCTAACTCATGTGTTTCGCATGCATTTGAAGTTAAACCTTCTACTCCGCATTGATTTGAAGCTAAATCATGTGTTTCGCATGCATTTGAAGCGAAACCTACTATTCCGCATTGATTTGAAGCTAAATCATGTGTTTCGCATGCATTTGAAGCTAAACCTTCTACTCCGCATTGATTTGAAGCTAAATCATGTGTTTCGCATGCATTTGAAGCTAAACCTTCTATTCCGCATTGATTGGAAGCTAACTCAAGTGTTTTGCATGCATTTGACGTTAAACCTTCTACTCCGCATTGATTTGAAGCTAAATCATGTGTTTCGCATGCATTTGAAGCTAAACATTATATTCCGCATTCATTTGAAGCTAACTCATGTGTTTCGCATGCATTTGAAGCTTAACCTTACACTCCGCATTGATTTGAAGCAAAATCAATTGTTACGCATGCATTTAAATCTAAACCTTCCACTCCGCATTGATTTGAAGCTAAATCATGTGTTTCGCATGCATTTGAAGCTAAACCATATATTCCGCATTGATTTGAAGCTAACTCATGTGTTTCGAATGCATTTGAAGCTAAACATTCTACTCCGCATTGATTTGAAGCTAAATCATGTGTTTCGCATGCATTTGAAGCTAAACCTTCTATTCCGCATTGATTTGAAGCTAACTCATGTGTTTCGAATGCATTTGAAGTTAAACCTTCTACTTCGCATTGATTTGAAGCTAAATCATGTGTTTCGCATGCATTTGAAGCTAAACCATATATTCCGCATTGATTTGAAGCTAACTCATGTGTTTCGAATGCATTTGAAGCTAAACCTTCTACTCCGCATTGATTTGAAGCTAAATCATGTGTTTCGCATGCAGTTGAAGCTAAACCTTCTACTCCACATTGATTTCAAGCTAAGTCATGTGTTTCGCATGGTTTTGAAGCAAAACCTTCTACTTCGCATTGATTTGAAGCTAAATCATGTGTTTCGCATGCATTTGAAGCTAAACCATATATTCCGCATTGATTTGAAGCTAACTCATGTGTTTCGAATGCATTTGAAGCTAAACCTTCTACTCCGCATTGATTTGAAGCTAAATCATGTGTTTCGCATGCATTTAAATCTAAACCTTCCACTCCGCATTGATTTGAAGCTAAATCATGTGTTTCGCATGCATTTGAAGCTAAACCATATATTCCGCATTGATTTGAAGCTAACTCATGTGTTTCGCATGGATTTGAAGCAAAACTTTCTACTTCGCATTGATTTGAAGCTAAATCATGTGTTTCGCAGCATTTGAAGCTAAACCATATATTCCGCATTGATTTGAAACTAAATCATGTGTTTCGCATGCATTTGAAGCTAAACCTTCTACTCCCCATTGATTTGAAGCTAAATCATGTGTTTCGCATGCATTTGAAGCTAAACCTTCTATTCCGCATTGATTGGAATCTAACTCAAGTGTTTCGCATGCATTTGACGTTAAACCTTCTACTCCGCATTGATTTGAAGCTAAATCATGTGTTTCGCATGCATTTGAAGCTAAACATTATATTCCGCATTGATTTGAAGCTAACTCATGTGTTTCGCATGCATTTGAAGCTTAACCTTACACTCCGCATTGATTTGAAGCAAAATCATTTGTTACGCATGCATTTAAATCTAAACCTTCCACTCCGCATTGATTTGAAGCTAAATCATGTGTTTCGTATGCATTTGAAGCTAAACCATATATTCCGCATTGATTTGAAGCTAACTCATGTGTTTCGAATGCATTTGAAGCTAAACCTTCTACTCCGCATTGATTTGAAGCTAAATCATGTGTTTCGCATGCATTTGAAGCTAAACCTTCTATTCCGCATTGATTTGAAGCTAACTCATGTGTTTCGCATGCATTTGAAGTTAAATCTTCTACTTCGCATTGATTTGAAGCAAAATCATTTGTTTCATATGCATTTGTAGCTAAACCGTCCACTCCGCATTGATTTCAAGCTAAGTCAGGTGTTTCGCATGGATTTGAAGCAAAACCTTCTACTTCGCATTGATTAGAAGCGAAATCATTTGTTACGCATGCATTTGAAGCTAAACCTTCTATTCGGCATTGATTTGAAGCTAAAGCATGTGTTTCGCATGCATTTGAAGCTGAACCTTCTATTCCGCATTGATTTGACGCTAACTCATGTGTTTCGCATGCATTTGAAGTTAAACCTTCTACTTCGCATTGATTTGAAGCAAAATCGTTTGTTTCATATGCATTTGTAGCTAAACCTTACACTCCGCATTGATTTGAAGCAAAATGATTTGTTACGCCTGCATTTGAAGCTAAACATTCTATTCGGCATTGATTTGAAGCTAAATCATGTGTTTCGCATGCATTTGAAGCTAAACCTTCTACTCCACATTGATTTCAAGCTAAGTCATGTGTTTCGCATGGATGTGAAGCTAAACCTTCTATTCGGCATTGATTTGAAGCTAAATCAACGGTTTCGCATGCATTTGAAGCTAAACCTTCTACTCCACATTGATTTCAAGCTAAGTCATGTGTTTCGCATGGATTTGAAGCAAAACCTTCTACTTCGCATTGATTGGAAGCTAACTCATGTGTTTCGTATGCATTTGATGCTAAACCTTCTACTCCTCATTGATATGAAGCTAAATCATGTGTTTCGCATGCATTTGAAGCTAAACCTTCTATTCCGCATTGATTTGAAGCTAAATCAAGTGTTTCGCATGCATTTGAAGCTAAACCTTCTACTCCGCATTGATTTGAAGCTAAATCATGTGTTTCGCATGCATTTGAAGCTAAACCTTCTATTCCGCATTGATTTGATGCTAACTCATGTGTTTCGCATGCATTTGAAGCTAAACCTTCTACTCCGCATTGATTTGAAGCTAAATCATGTGTTTCGCATGCATTTGAAGCTAAACCTTCTATTCCGCATTGATTTGATGCTAACTCATGTGTTTCGCATGCATTTGAAGTTAAACCTTCTACTTCGCATTGATTTGAAGCAAAATCATTTGTTTCACATGCACTTGTAGCTAAACCTTCCACTCCGCATTGATTTCAAGCCAAGTCATGTGTTTCGCATGATTTGAAGCAAAACCTTCCACTTCGCATTGATTTGAAGCAAAATCATTTGTTACGCATGCATTTGAAGCTAAACCTTCTATTCGGCATTGATTTGAAGCTAAATCAAGTGTTTCGCATGCATTGGAAGCTAAACCTTCTACTCCACATTGATTTCAAGCTAAGTCATTTGTTTCGCATGGATTTGAAGCAAAACCTTCTACTTCGCATTGATTGGAAGCTAACTCATATGTTTCGTATGCATTTGATGCTAAACCTTCTACTCCTCATTGATATGAAGCTAAATCATGTGTTTCGCATGCATTTGAAGCTAAACCTTCTGTTCCGCATTGATTTGAAGCTAAATCAAGTGTTTCGCATGCATTTGAAGCTAAACCTTCTACTCCGCATTGATTTGAAGCTAAATCATGTGTTTCGCATGCATTTGAAGCTAAACCTTCTATTCCGCATTGATTTGAAGCTAAATCATGTATTTCGCATGCATTTGAAGCTAAACCTTCTACTCCACATTGATTTCAAGCTAAGTCATTTGTTTCGCATGGATTTGAAGCAAAACCTTCTACTTCGCATTGATTGGAAGCCAACTCATATGTTTCGTATGCATTTGATGCTAAACCTTCTACTCCTCATTGATATGAAGCTAAATCATGTGTTTCGCATGCATTTGAAGCTAAACCTTCTGTTCCGCATTGATTTGAAGCTAAATCATGTGTTTCGCATGCATTTGAAGCTAAACCTTCTACTCCACATTGATTTCAAGCTAAGTCATGTGTTTCGCATGGATTTGAAGCAAAACCTTCTACTTCGCATTGATTTGAAGCTAAATCATGTGTTTCGCATGCATTTGAAGCTAAACCATATATTCCGCATTGATTTGAAGCTAACTCATGTGTTTCGAATGTATTTGAAGCTAAACCTTCTACTCCGCATTGATTTGAAGCTAAATCATGTGTTTCGCATGCATTTGAAGCTAAACCTTCTATTCCGCATTGATTGGAAGCTAACTCATGTGTTTCGCATGCATTTGAAGTTAAACCTTCTACTCCGCATTGATTTGAAGCTAAATCATGTGTTTCGCACGCATTTGAAGCGAAACCTACTATTCCGCATTGATTTGAAGCTAAATCATGTGTTTCGCATGCATTTGAAGCTAAACCTTCTACTCCGCATTGATTTGAAGCTAAATCATGTGTTTCGCATGCATTTGAAGCTAAACCTTCTATTCCGCATTGATTTCAAGCTAAGTCATGTGTTTCGCATGGATTTGAAGCAAAACATTCTACTTCGCATTGATTTGAAGCTAAATCATGTGTTTCGCATGCATTTGAAGCTAAACCTTCTACTCCACATTGATTTCAAGCTAAGTCATGTGTTTCACATGGATTTGAAGCAAAACCTTCTACTTCGCATTGATTTGAAGCTAAATCATGTGTGTCGCATGCATTTGAAGCTAAACCATATATTCCGCATTGATTTGAAGCTAACTCATGTGTTTCGAATGCATTTGAAGCTAAACCTTCTACTCCGCATTGATTTGAAGCTAAATCATGTGTTTCGCATGCATTTGAAGCTAAACCTTCTATTCCGCATTGATTTGAAGCTAACTCATGTGTTTCGCATGCATTTGAAGTTAAACCTTCTACTTCGCATTGATTTGAAACAAAATCATTTGTTTCACATGCATTTGTAGCTAAACCTTCCACTCCGCATTGATTTCAAGCTAAGTCATGTGTTTCGCATGGATTTGAAGCAAAACCTTCTACTTCGCATTGATTTGAAGCAAAATCGTTTGTTACGCATGCATTTGAAGCTAAACCTTCTATTCGGCATTGATTTGAAGCTAAATCATGTGTTTCGCATGCATTTGAAGCTAAACCTTCTACTCCACATTGATTTCAAGCTAAGTCATTTGTTTCGCATGGATTTGAAGCAAAACCTTCTACTTCGCATTGATTGGAAGCTAACTCATATGTTTCGTATGCATTTGATGCTAAACCTTCTACTCCTCATTGATATGAAGCTAAATCATGTGTTTCGCATGCATTTGAAGCTAAACCTTCTGTTCCGAATTGATTTGAAGCTAAATCAAGTGTTTCGCATGCATTTGAAGCTAAACCTTCTATTCCGCATTGATTGGAAGCTAACTCATGTGTTTCGCATGCATTTGAAGTTAAACCTTCTACTCCGCATTGATTTGAAGCTAAATCATGTGTTTCGCACGCATTTGAAGCGAAACCTACTATTCCGCATTGATTTGAAGCTAAATCATGTGTTTCGCATGCATTTGAAGCTAAACCTTCTATTCCGCATTGATTTCAAGCTAAGTCATGTGTTTCGCATGGATTTGAAGCAAAACATTCTACTTCGCATTGATTTGAAGCTAAATCATGTGTTTCGCATGCATTTGAAGCTAAACCTTCTACTCCACATTGATTTCAAGCTAAGTCATGTGTTTCGCATGGATTTGAAGCAAAACCTTCTACTTCGCATTGATTTGAAGCTAAATCATGTGTGTCGCATGCATTTGAAGCTAAACCATATATTCCGCATTGATTTGAAGCTAACTCATGTGTTTCGAATGCATTTGAAGCAAAACCTTCTACTTCGCATTGATTGGAAGCTAACTCATATGTTTCGTATGCATTTGATGCTAAACCTTCTACTCCTCATTGATATGAAGCTAAATCATGTGTTTCGCATGCATTTGAAGCTAAACCTTCTGTTCCGCATTGATTTGAAGCTAAATCAAGTGTTTCGCATGCATTTGAAGCTAAACCTTCTACTCCGCATTGATTTGAAGCTAAATCATGTGTTTCGCATGCATTTGAAGCTAAACCTTATATTCCGCATTGATTTGATGCTAACTCATGTGTTTCGCATGCATTTGAAGTTAAACCTTCTATTCGGCATTGATTTGAAGCTAAATCATGTGTTTCGCATGCATTTGAAGCTAAACCTTCTACTCCACATTGATTTCAAGCTAAGTCATTTGTTCGCATGGATTTGAAGCAAAACCTTCTACTTCGCATTGATTGGAAGCTAACTCATATGTTTCGTATGCATTTGATGCTAAACCTTCTACTCCTCATTGATATGAAGGCTAAATCATGTGTTTCGCATGCATTTGAAGCTAAACCTTCTGTTCCGCATTGATTTGAAGCTAAATCAAGTGTTTCGCATGCATTGAAGCTAAACCTTCTACTCCGCATTGATTTGAAGCTAAATCATGTGTTTCGCATGCATTTGAAGCTAAACTTATATTCCGCATTGATTTGATGCTAACTCATGTGTTTCGCATGCATTTGAAGTTAAACCTTCTACTCCGCATTGATTTGAAACTAAATCATGTATTTCGCATGCATTTGAAGCTAAATCATGTGTTTCGCATGGATTTTGAAGCATAACCTTCTACTTCGCATTGATTTGAAGCTAAATCATGTGTTTCGCATGCATTTGAAGCTAAACCTTCTACTCCACATTGATTTCAAGCTAAGTCATGTGTTTCGCATGGATTTGAAGCAAAACACTTCTACTTCGCATTGATTTGAAGCTAAATCATGTGTTTCGCATGCATTTGAAGCTAAACCATATATTCCGCATTGATTTGAAGCTAACTCATGTGTTTCGAATGTATTTGAAGCTAAACCTTCTACTCCGCATTGATTTGAAGCTAAATCATGTGTTTCGCATGCATTTGAAGCTAAACCTTCTATTCCGCATTGATTGGAAGCTAACTCATGTGTTTTCGCATGCATTTGAAGTTAAACTTCTACTCCGCATTGATTTGAAAGCTAAATCATGTGTTTCGCATGCATTTGAAGCGAAACCTACTATTCCGCATTGATTTGAAGCTAAATCATGTGTTTCGCATGCATTTGAAGCTAAACCTTCTACTCCGCATTGATTTGAAGCTAAATCATGTGTTTCGCATGCATTTGAAGCTAAACCTTCTATTCCGCATTGATTGGAAGCTAACTCAAGTGTTTTGCATGCATTTGACGTTAAACCTTCTACTCCGCATTGATTTGAAGCTAAATCATGTGTTTCGCATGCATTTGAAGTTAAACTCTCTACTTCGCATTGATTTGAAGCTAAATCATGTGTTTCGCATGCATTTGGAAGCTAAACCATATATTCCGCATTGATTTGAAGCTAACTCATTGTGTTCGAATGCATTTGAAGCTAAACCTTCTACTCCGCATTGATTTGAAGCTAAATCATGTGTTTCGCATGCAGTTGAAGCTAAACCTTCTATCCACATTGATTTCAAGCTAAGTCATGTGTTTCGCATGGTTTTGAAGCAAAACCTTCTACTTCGCATTGATTTGAAGCTAAATCATGTGTTTCGCATGCATTTGAAGCTAAACCATATATTCCGCATTGATTTGAAGCCTAACTCATGTGTTTCGAATGCATTTGAAGCTAAACCTTCTACTCCGCATTGATTTGAAGCTAAATCATGTGTTTCGCATGCATTTAAATCTAAACCTTCCACTCCGCATTGATTTGAAGCTAAATCATGTGTTTCGCATGCATTTGAAGCTAAACCATATATTCCGCATTGATTTGAAGCTAACTCATGTGTTTCGAATGCATTTGAAGCTAAACCTTCTACTCCGCATTGATTTGAAGCTAAATCATGTGTTTCGCATGCATTTGAAGCTAAACCTTCTATTCCGCATTGATTTGAAGCTAACTCATGTGTTTCGCATGCATTTGAAGTTAAACCTTCTACTTCGCATTGATTTGAAGCAAAATCATTTGTTTCATATGCATTTGTAGCTAAACCTTCCACTCCGCATTGATTTCAAGCTAAGTCAGGTGTTTCGCATGGATTTGAAGCAAAACCTTCTACTTCGCATTGATTAGAAGCAAAATCATTTGTTACGCATGCAGTTGAAGCTAAACCTTCTATTCGGCATTGATTTGAAGCTAACTCATGTGTTTCGCATGCATTTGAAGTTAAACCTTCTACTTCGCATTGCTTTGAAGCAAAATCATTTGTTTCATATGCATTTGTAGCTAAACCTTACACTCCGCATTGATTTGAAGCAAAATGATTTGTTACGCCTGCATTTGAAGCTAAACATTCTATTCGGCATTGATTTGAAGCATAAATCATGTGTTTCGCATGGATTTGAAGCAAAACCTTCTACTTCGCATTGATTTGAAGCAAAATCATTTGTTACGCATGCATTTGAAGCTAAACCTTCTATTCGGCATTGATTTGAAGTTAAATCATGTGTTTCGCATGCATTTGAAGCTAAACCTTCTACTCCTCATTGATATGATGCTAAATCATGTGTTTCGCATGCATTTGAAGCTAAACCTTCTGTTCCGCATTGATTTGAAGCTAAATCAAGTGTTTCGCATGCATTGAAGCTAAACCTTCTACTCCGCATTGATTTGAAGCTAAATCATGTGTTTCGCATGCATTTGAAGCTAAACCTTCTATTCCGCATTGATTTGATGCTAACTCATGTGTTTCGCATGCATTTGAAGCTAAACCTTCTACTCCGCATTGATTTGAAGCTAAATCATGTGTTTCGCATGCATTGAAGCTAAACCTTATATTCCGCATTGATTTGATGCTAACTCATGTGTTCGCACGCATTTGAAGTTAAACCTTCTACTCCGCATTGATTTGAAGCTAAATCATGTATTTCGCATGCATTTGAAGCTAATCCTTCCACTCCAATTGATTTTGAAGCTAAATCATGTGTTTCGCATGGATTTGAAGCAAAACCTTCTACTTCGCATTGATTTGAAGCTAAATCATGTGTTTCGCATGCATTTGAAGCTAAACCTTCTACTCCACATTGATTTCAAGCTAAGTCATGTGTTTCGCATGGTTTGAAGCAAAACCTTCTACTTCGCATTGATTTGAAGCTAAATCATGTGTTTCGCATGCATTTGAAGCTAAACCATATATTCCGCATTGATTTGAAGCTAACTCATGTGTTCGAATGCATTGAAGCTAACCTTCTACTCCGCATTGATTTGATGCTAAATCATGTGTTTCGCATGCATTTGAAGCTAAACCTTCTATTCCGCATTGATTGGAAGCCTAACTCATGTGTTTCGCATGCATTTGAAGTTAAACCTTCTACTCCCGCATTGATTTGAAGCTAAATCATGTGTTTCGCATGCATTTGAAGCGAAACCTACTATTCCGCATTGATTTTAAGCTAAATCATGTGTTTTCGCATGCATTTGAAGCTAAACCTTCTACTCCGCATTGATTTGAAGCTAAATCATGTGTTTCGCATGCATTGAAGCTAAACCTTCTATTCCGCATTGATTTGATGCTAACTCATGTGTTTCGCATGCATTTGAAGCTAAACCTTCTACTCCGCATTGATTTGAAGCTAAATCATGTGTTTCGCATGCATTTGAAGCTAAACCTTATATTCCGCATTGATTTGATGCTAACTCATGTGTTTCGCATGCATTTGAAGTTAAACCTTCTACTCCGCATTGATTGAAGCTAAATCATGTATTTCGCATGCATTTGAAGCTAATCCTTCCACTCCGCATTGATTTGAAGCTAAATCATGTGTTTCGCATGCATTTGAAGCAAAACCTTCTACTTCGCATTGATTTGAAGCTAAATCATGTGTTTCGCATGCATTTGAAGCTAAACCTTCTACTCCCCATTGATTTCAGCTAATGTCAGGTGTTTCGCATGGATTTGAAGCAAAACCTTCTACTTCGCATTGATTAGAAGCAAAATCATTTGTTACGCATGCATTTGAAAGCTAAACCTTCTATTTCGGCATTGATTTGAAGCTAAATCATGTGTTTCGCATGCATTTGAAGCTAAACCTTCTATTCCGCATTGATTTGAAGCTAACTCTCGTGTTTCCGCATGCATTTTGAAGTTAAACCTTCTACTTCGCATTGCTTTGAAGCAAAATCATTTGTTTCATATGCATGTGTAGCTAAACCTTACACTCCGCATTGATTTGAAGCAAAATGATTTGTTACGCCTGCATTTGAAGCTAAACATTCTATTCGGCATTGATTTGAAGCTAAATCATGTGTTTTTGCATGCATTTGAAGTTAAACCTTCTACTTCGCATTGATTTCGAAGCAAAATCATTTGTTTCACATGCCATTTGTAAGCTAAACCTTCCACTCCGCATTGATTTCAAGCTAAGTCATGTGTTTCGCATGGATTTGAAGCAAAACCTTCTACTTCGCATTGATTTGAAGCAAAATCATTTGTTACGCATGCATTTGAAGCTAAACCTTCTATTCGGCATTGATTTGAAGCTAAATCATGTGTTTCGCATGCATTTGAAGCTAAACCTTCTACTCCACATTGTTTTCAAGCTAAGTCATTTGTTTCGCATGGATTTGAAGCAAAACCTTCTACTTCGCATTCATTGGAAGCTAACTCATATGATTCGTATGCATTTGATGCCTAAACCTTCTACTCCTCATTGATATGATGCTAAATCATGTGTTTCGCATGCATTTGAAGCTAAACCTTCTGTTCGCATTGATTTGAAGCTAAATCAAGTGTTTCGCATGCATTTGAAGCTAAACCTTCTACTCCGCATTGTATTTGAAACTAAATCATGTGTTTCGCATGCATTTGAAGCTAAACCTTCTACTCCACATTGATTTCAAGCTAAGTCATTTGTTTCGCATGGATTTGAAGCAAAACCTTCTACTTCGCATTGATTGGAAGCTAACTCATATGTTTCGTATGCATTTGATGCTAAACCTTCTACTCCTCATTGATATGAAGCTAAATCATGTGTTTCGCATGCATTTGAAGCTAAACCTTCTGTCCGCATTGATTTGAAGCTAAATCAAGTGTTTCGCATGCATTTGAAGCTAAACCTTCTACTCCGCATTGATTTGAAGCTAAATCATGTGTTTCGCATGCATTTGAAGCTAAACCTTCTACTCCGCATTGATTTGAAGCTAAATCAAGTGTTTCGCATGCATTTGAAGCTAAACCTTCTACTCCGCATTGATTTGAAGCTAAATCATATGTTTCGCATGCATTTGAAGCTAATCGTTCTACTCCGCATTGATATGAAGCTAAATCATGTGTTTCGCATGCATTTGAAGCTAAACCTTCTGTTCCACATTGTTTTGAAGCTAAATCATGTGTTTCGCATGCATTTGAAGCTAAACCTTCTACTCCGCATTGATTTGAAGCTAAATCAAGTGTTTCGCATGCATTTGAAGCTAAAACCTTCTACTCCGCATTGATTCTGAAGCTAAATCATGTGTTTCGCATGCATTTGTAGCTAAACCTTCTGTTCCACATTGTTTTGAAGCTAACTCATGTGTTTCGCATGCATTTGAAGCTAAACCTTCTACTCCTCATTGATATGAAGCTAAATCATGTGTTTCGCATGCATTTGAAGCTAAACCTTCTGTTCCGCATTGATTTGAAGCTAAATCATGTGTTTCGCATGCATTTGAAGCTAAACCTTCTACTCCGCATTGATTGAAGGTGAATCATGTGTTTCGCATGCATTTGAAGCTAAACCTTCTATTGCGCATTGATTTGAAGCTAACTCATGTGTTTCGCATGCATTTGAAGCTAAACCTTCTACTCCTCATTGATATGAAGCTAAATCATGTGCTTTCGCATGCATTTGAAGCTAAACCTTCTACTCCGCATTGATTTGAAGCTAAATCAAGTGTTTTCGCATGCATTTGAAGCTAAACCTTCTACTCCGCATTGATTTGAAGCTAAATCATGTGTTTCGCATGCATTTGTAGCTAAACCTTCTGTTCCACATTGTTTTGAAGCTAACTCATGTGTTTCGCATGCATTTGAAGCTAAACCTTCTACTCCTCATTGAGTATGAAGCTAAATCATGTGTTTCGCATGCATTTGAAGCCTAAACCTTCTGTTCCGCATTGATTTGAAGCTAAATCATGTGTTTCGCATGCATTTGAAGCTAAAACCTTCTACTCCGCATTGATTTGAAGGTGAATCATGTGTTTCGCATGCATTTGAAGCTAAACCTTCTATTGCGCATTGATTTGAAGCTAACTCATGTGTTTCGCATGCATTTGAAGCTAAACCTTCTACTCCTCATTGATATGAAGCTAAATCATGTGTTTCGCATGCATTTGAAGCTAAACCTTCTGTTCCGCATTGATTTGAAGCTAACTCATGTGTGTCGTATGCATTTGAAGCCTAAACCTTCTACTCCGCGTTGAGTTGAAGCTAAGTCATGTGTTTCGCATGCATTCGAAGCTTAACCATATATTCCGCATTGATTTGAAGCTAACTCATGTGTTTCGAATGCATTTGAAGCTAAACCTTCTACTCCGCATTGATTTGAAGCTAAATCATGTGTTTCGCATGCATTTGAAGCTAAAGCTTATATTCCGCATTGATTTGAGCTAACTCATGTGTTTCGCATGCATTTGAAGTTAAACCTTCTACTTCGCATTGATTTGAAACAAAATCATTTGTTTCACATGCATTTGTAGCTAAACCTTCCACTCCGCATTGATTTCAAGCTAAGTCATGTGTTTCGCATGGATTTGAAGCAAAACCTTCTACTTCGCATTGATTTGAAGCTAAATCATGTGTTTCGCATGCATTTGAAGCTAAACCTTCTATTCGGCATTGATATGAAGCTAAATCATGTGTTTCGCATGCATTTGAAGCTAAACCTTATATTACGCATTGATTTGAAGCTAACTCATGTGTTTTCGCATGCATTTGAAGCTAAACCTTCCACTCCGCATTGATTTGAAGCTAAATCATGTGTTTCGCATGCATTCGAAGCTAAACCTTACACTCCGCATTGATTTGAAGCAAAATCATTTGTTACGCATGGATTTGAAGCTAAACATTCTATTCGGCATTGATTTGAAGCTAAATCATGTGTTTCGCATGCATTTGAAGCTAATCCTTCTATTCGGCATTGATTTGAAGTTAAATCATGTGTTTCACATGCATTTGTAGCTAAACCTTCCTCTCCGCATTGATTTCAAGCTAAGTCATGTGTTTCGCATGGATTTGAAGCAAACCTTCCACTTCGCATTGATTTGAAGCAAAATCATTTGTTACGCATGCATTTGTAGCTAAACCTTCTATTCGGCATTGATTTGAAGCTAATTCATGTGTTTCGCATGCATTTGAAGCTAAACCTTCTACTCCACATTGATTTCAAGCTAAGTCATGTGTTTCGCATGGATTTGAAGCAAAACCTTCTACTTCGCATTGATTTGAAGCTAAATCATGTGTTTCGCATGCATATGAAGCTAAACTATATATTCCGCATTGATTTGAAGCTAACTCATGTGTTTCGAATGCATTTGAAGCTAAACCTTCTACTCCGCATTGATTTGAAGCTAAATCATGTGTTTCGCATGCATTTGAAGCGAAACCTTCTATTCCGCATTGATTTGAAGCTAACTCATGTGTTTCGCATGCATTTGAAGCTAAACCTTCTACTCCGCATTGATTTGAAGCTAAATCATGTGTTTCGCATGCATTTGAAGCTAAACCTTCTACTCCGCATTGATTGGAAGCTAACTCAAGTGTTTCGCATGCATTTGACGTTAAACCTTCTACTTCGCATTGATTTGAAGCGAAATCATTTGTTTCATATGCATTTGTAGCTAAACCTTCCACTCCGCATTGATTTCACGCTAAGTCAGGTGTTTCGCATGGATTTGAAGCAAAACCTTCTACTTCGCATTGATTAGAAGCAAAATCATTTGTTACGCATGCCTTTGAAGCTAAACCTTCTATTCGGCATTGATTTGAAGCTAAATCATGTGTTTCGCATGCATTTGAAGCAAAACCTTCTATTCCGCATTGATTTGAAGCTAACTCATGTGTTTCGCATACATTTTGAAGTTAAACCTTCTACTTCGCAGTGCTTTGAAGCAAAATCATTTGTTTCATATGCATTTGTAGCTAAACTTACACTCCGCATTGATTTGAAGCAAAATGATTTGTTACGCCTGCATTTGAAGCTAAACATTCTATTCGGCATTGATTTGAAGCTAAATCATGTGTTTTGCATGCATTTGAAGTTAAACCTTCTACTTCGCATTGATTTGAAGCAAAATCATTTGTTTCACATGCATTTGTAGCTAAACCTTCCACTCCGCATTGATTTCAAGCTAAACCATGTGTTTTCGCATGCATTTGAAGCTAAACCGTCTACTCCGCATTGATTTGAAGCTAAATCATGTGTTTCGCATGCATTTGAAGGCTAAACCTTCTACTGCGCATTGATTTGAAGCTAACTCCATGTGTTTCGCATGCATTTGAAGCTAAACCTTCTACTCCTCATTGATATGAAGCTAAATCATGTGTTTCGCATGCATTTGAAGCTAAACCTGTCTGTTCGCATTGATTTGAAGCTAACTCATGTGTTTCGCATGCATTTGAAGCTAAACCTTCTACTCCGCGTTTGATTTGGAGCTAAGTCATGTGTTTCGCATGCATTCGAAGCTTAACCTTACACTCCGCATTGATTTGAAGCAAAATCATTTGTTACGCATGCATTTAAATCTAAACCTTCCACTCCGCATTGATATGAAGCTAAATCATGTGTTTCGCATGCATTTGAAGCTAAAACTTCTATTCCGCATTGATTTGAAGCTAACTCATGTGTTTCGCATGCATTTGAAGCTAAACCTTATATTCCGCATTGATTTGAAGCTAAATCAAGTGTTTCGCATGCATTTGAAGCTAAACCTTCTACTCCGCATTGATTTGAAGCTAAATCAAGTGTTTCGCATGCATTTGAAGCTAAACCTTCTGTTCCGCATTGATTTGAAGCTAAATCATGTGTTTCGCATGCATTTGAAGCTAAACCTTCTACTCCGCATTGATTTGAAGCTAAATCAAGTGTTTCGCATGCATTTGAAGCTAAACCTTCTACTCCGCATTGATTTGAAGCTAAATCATGTGTTTCGCATGCATTTGTAGCTAAACCTTCTACTCCGCATTGATTTAAAGCTAACTCATGTGTTTCGCATGCATTTGAAGCTAAACCTTCTACTCCTCATTGATATGAAGCTAAATCATGTGTTTCGCATGCATTTGAAGCTAAACCTTCTGTTTCCGCATTGATTTGAAGCTAAATCATGTGTTTCGCATGCATTGGAAGCTAAACCTTCTACTCCGCATTGATTTGAAGCTCAATCATGTGTTTCGCATGCATTTGAAGCTAAACCTTCTATTGCGCATTGATTTGAAGCTAACTCATGTGTTTCGCATGCATTTGAAGCTAAACCTTCTACTCCTCATTGATATGAAGCTAAATCATATGTTTCGCATGCATTTGAAGCTAACCTTCTGTTCCGCATTGATTTGAAGCTAACTCATGTGTTTCGCATGCATTCGAAGCTTAACCTTACACTCCGCATTGATTTGAAGCAAAATCATTTGTTACGCATGCATTTAAACCTAAACCTTCCACTCCGCATTGATTTGAAGCTAAATCATGTGTTTCGCATGCATTCGAAGCTCAACCTTACACTCCGCATTGATTTGAAGCAAAATCATTTGTTACGCATGCATTTGAAGCTAAACATTCTATTCGGCATTGATTTGAAGCTAAATCATGTGTTTCGCATGCATTTGAAGCTAAACCATATATTCCGCATTGATTTGAAGCTAAATCATGTTTTTCGCATGCATTCGAAGCTTAACCTTACACTCCGCATTGATTTGAAGCAAAATCATTTGTTACGCATGCATTTGAAGCTAAACCTTCCACTCCGCATTGATTTGAAGCTAAATCATATGTTTCGCATGCATTCGAAGCTAAACCTTACACTCCGCATTGATTTGAAGCAAAATCATTTGTTACGCATGGATTTGAAGCTAAACATTCTATTCGGCATTGATTTGAAGCTAAATCATGTGTTTCGCATGCATTTGAAGCTAAACCTTCTATTCGGCATTGATTTGAAGCTAAATCATGTGTTTCGCATGCATTTGAAGCTAAACCTTATATTACGCATTGATTTGAAGCTAACTCATGTGTTTCGCATGCATTTGAAGCTAAACCTTCTACTCCGCATTGATTTGAAGCTAAATCATGTGTTTCGCATGCATTTGAAGCTAAACCTTCTACTCCGCATTGATTTGAAGCTAAATTATGAGTTTCGCATGCATTTTAAGCTAAACCTTCTATTCCGCTTTGATTTGAAGCTAACTCATGTGTTTCGCATGCATTTGAAGTTAAACCTTCTATTCCGCATTGATTTGAAGCTAACTCATGTGTTTCGAATGCATTTGAAGCTAAACCTTCTACTCCGCATTGATTTGAAGCTAACTCATGTGTTTCGAATGCATTTGAAGCTAAACCTTCTATTCCGCATTGATTTGAAGCTAACTCATGTGTTTCGCATGCATTTGAAGTTAAACCTTCTACTTCGCATTGATTTGAAGCTAACTCATGTGTTTTCGAATGGCATTTGAAGCTAAACCTTCTATTCCGCATTGATTTGAAGCTAACTCATGTGTTTCGATTGCATTTGAAGCTAAACCTTCTACTCCGCATTGATTTGAAGCTAACTCAATGTGTTTCGAATGCATTTGAAGCTAAACCTTCTATTCCGCATTGATTTGAAGCTAACTCATGTGTTTCGAATGCATTTGAAGCTAAACCTTCTACTCCGCATTGATTTGAAGCTAAATTATGTGTTTCGCATGCATTTGAAGCTAAACCTTCTATTCCGCTTTGATTTGAAGCTAACTCATGTGTTTTCGCATGCATTTGAAGTTAAACCTTCTACTTCGCATTGATTTGAAGCTAACTCATGTGTTTCGAATGCATTTGAAGCTAAACCTTCTACTCCGCATTGATTTGAAGCAAAATTATGTGTTTCGCATGCATTAGAAGCTAAATCTTATATTCCGCATTGATTTGAAGCTAACTCATGTGTTTCGCATGCATTTGAAGCTAAACCTTCTAAACCGCATTGATTTGAAGCTAAATCATGTGTTTCGAATGCATTTGAAGCTAAACCTACTATTCTGCATTGATATGAAGCTAAATCATGTGTTTCGCATGCATTTGAAGCTAAACCTTCTACTCCACATTGATTTCAAGCTAAGTCATGTGTTTCGCATGGATTTGAAGCAAAACCTTCTACTTCGCATTTATTTGAAGCAAAATCATTTGTTACGCATGCATTTGAAGCTAAATCTTCTATTCGGCATTGATTTGAAGCTAAATCATGTGTTTCGCATGCATTTGAAGCTAAACCTTATATTCCGCACTGATTTGAAGCTAACTCATGTGTGTCGTATGCATTTGAAGCTAAACCTTCTACTCCGCATTGATTTGAAGCTAAATCATGTGTTTCGCATGCATTTGAAGCTAAACCTTCCACTTCGCATTGATTTGAAGCTAAATCATGTGTTTCGCATGCATTCGAAGCTAAACCTTACACTCTGCATTGATTTGAAGCAAAATCATTTGTTACGCATGGATTTGAAGCGAAACATTCTATTCGGCATTGATTTGAAGCTAAATCATGTGTTTCGCATGCATTTGAAGCTAAACCTTCTACTCCGCATTGATTTGAAGCTAAATTATGTGTTTCGCATGCATTTGAAGCTAAACCTTCTATTCCGCTTTGATTTGAAGCTAACTCATGTGTTTCGCATGCATTTGAAGTTAAACCTTCTACTTCGCATTGATTTGAAGCAAAATCATGTGTTTCGCATGCATTTGTAGCTAAACCTTTCACTCCGCATTGATTTCAAGCTAAGTCATGTGTTTCGCATGGATTTGAAGCAAAACCTTCTACTTCGCATTGATTTGAAGCAAAATCATTTGTTACGCATGCATTTGAAGCTAAACCATCTACTTCGCATTGATTTGAAGCTAACTCATGTGTTTCGAATGCATTTGAAGCTAAACCTTCTACTCCGCATTGATTTGAAGCTAAATTATGTGTTTCGCATGCATTAGAAGCTAAATCTTATATTCCGCATTGATTTGAAGCTAACTCATGTGTTTCGCATGCATTTGAAGCTAAACCTTCTAAACCGCATTGATTTGAAGCTAAATCATGTGTTTCGCATGCATTTGAAGCTAAACCTTCTACTCCACATTGATTTCAAGCTAAGTCATGTGTTTCGCATGGATTTGAAGCAAAACCTTCTACTTCGCATTGATTTGAAGCAAAATCATTTGTTACGCATGCATTTGAAGCTAAACCATCTATTCGGCATTGATTTGAAGCTAAATCATTTGTTTCGCATGCATTTGAAGCTAAACCTTCTGTTCCGCATTGATTTGAAGCTAAATCAAGTGTTTCGCATGGATTTGAAGCAAAACCTTCTACTTCGCATTGATTTGAAGCTAAATCATGTGTTTCGCATGCATATGAAGCTAAACTATATATTCCGCATTGATTTGAAGCTAACTCATGTGTTTCGAATGCATTTGAAGCTAAACCTTCTACTCCGCATTGATTTGAAGCTAAATCATGTGTTTCGCATGCATTTGAAGCGAAACCTTCTATTCCGCATTGATTTGAAGCTAACTCATGTGTTTCGCATGCATTTGAAGCTAAACCTTATATTCCGCATTGATTTGAAGCTAAATCAAGTGTTTCTCATGCATTTGAAGCTAAATCTTCTACTCCGCATTGATTTGAAGCTAAATCATGTGTTTCGCATGCATTTGAAGCTAAACCTTCTACTCCGCGTTGATTTGGAGCTAAGTCATGTGTTTCGCATGCATTCGAAGCTTAACCTTACACTCCGCATTGATTTGAAGCAAAATCATTTGTTACGCATGCATTTAAATCTAAACCTTCCACTCCGCATTGATATGAAGCTAAATCATGTGTTTCGCATGCATTTGAAGCTAAAACTTCTATTCCGCATTGATTTGAAGCTAACTCATGTGTTTCGCATGCATTTGAAGCTAAACCTTATATTCCGCATTGATTTGAAGCTAAATCAAGTGTTTCGCATGCATTTGAAGCTAAACCTTCTACTCCGCATTGATTTGAAGCTAAATCATGTGTTTCGCATGCATTTGAAGCTAAACCTTCTGCTCCGCATTGATTTGAAGCTAAATCATGTGTTTCGCATGCATTTGAAGCTAAACCTTCTACTCCGCATTGATTTGAAGCTAAATCAAGTGTTTCGCATGCATTTGAAGCTAAACCTTCTACTCCGCATTGATTTGAAGCTAAATCATGTGTTTCGCATGCATTTGTAGCTAAACCTTCTACTCCGCATTGATTTAAAGCTAACTCATGTGTTTCGCATGCATTTGAAGCTAAACCTTCTACTCCTCATTGATATGAAGCTAAATCATGTGTTTCGCATGCATTTGAAGCTAAACCTTCTGTTCCGCATTGATTTGAAGCTAAATCATGTGTTTCGCATGCATTGGAAGCTAAACCTTCTACTCCGCATTGATTTGAAGCTCAATCATGTGTTTCGCATGCATTTGAAGCTAAACCTTCTATTGCGCATTGATTTGAAGCTAACTCATGTGTTTCGCATGCATTTGAAGCTAAACCTTCTACTCCTCATTGATATGAAGCTAAATCATATGTTTCGCATGTATTTGAAGCTAAACCTTCTGTTCCGCATTGATTTGAAGCTAACTCATGTGTTTCGCATGCATTTGAAGCTAAACCATATATTCCGCATTGATTTGAAGCTAAATCATGTTTTTCGCATGCATTCGAAGCTTAACCTTACACTCCGCATTGATTTGAAGCAAAATCATTTGTTACGCATGCATTTGAAGCTAAACCTTCCACTCCGCATTGATTTGAAGCTAAATCATATGTTTCGCATGCATTCGAAGCTAAACCTTACACTCCGCATTGATTTGAAGCAAAATCATTTGTTACGCATGGATTTGAAGCTAAACATTCTATTCGGCATTGATTTGAAGCTAAATCATGTGTTTCGCATGCATTTGAAGCTAAACCTTCTATTCGGCATTGATTTGAAGCTAAATCATGTGTTTCGCATGCATTTGAAGCTAAACCTTATATTACGCATTGATTTGAAGCTAACTCATGTGTTTCGCATGCATTTGAAGCTAAACCTTCTACTCCGCATTGATTTGAAGCTAAATCATGTGTTTCGCATGCATTTGAAGCTAAACCTTCTACTCCGCATTGATTTGAAGCTAAATTATGAGTTTCGCATGCATTTTAAGCTAAACCTTCTATTCCGCTTTGATTTGAAGCTAACTCATGTGTTTCGCATGCATTTGAAGTTAAACCTTCTATTCCGCATTGATTTGAAGCTAACTCATGTGTTTCGAATGCATTTGAAGCTAAACCTTCTACTCCGCATTGATTTGAAGCTAACTCATGTGTTTCGAATGCATTTGAAGCTAAACCTTCTATTCCGCATTGATTTGAAGCTAACTCATGTGTTTCGAATGCATTTGAAGCTAAACCTTCTACTCCGCATTGATTTGAAGCTAAATTATGTGTTTCGCATGCATTTGAAGCTATACCTTCTATTCCGCTTTGATTTGAAGCTAACTCATGTGTTTCGCATGCATTTGAAGTTAAACCTTCTACTTCGCATTGATTTGAAGCTAACTCATGTGTTTCGAATGCATTTGAAGCTAAACCTTCTATTCCGCATTGATTTGAAGCTAACTCATGTGTTTCGAATGCATTTGAAGCTAAACCTTCTACTCCGCATTGATTTGAAGCTAACTCATGTGTTTCGAATGCATTTGAAGCTAAACCTTCTATTCCGCATTGATTTGAAGCTAACTCATGTGTTTCGAATGCATTTGAAGCTAAACCTTCTACTCCGCATTGATTTGAAGCTAAATTATGTGTTTCGCATGCATTTGAAGCTAAACCTTCTATTCCGCTTTGATTTGAAGCTAACTCATGTGTTTCGCATGCATTTGAAGTTAAACCTTCTACTTCGCATTGATTTTGAAGCTAACTCATGTGTTTCGAATGCATTTGAAGCTAAACCTTCTACTCCGCATTGATTTGAAGCAAAATTATGTGTTTCGCATGCATTAGAAGCTAAATCTTATATTCCGCATTGATTTGAAGCTAACTCATGTGTTTCGCATGCATTTGAAGCTAAACCTTCTAAACCGCATTGATTTGAAGCTAAATCATGTGTTTCGCATGCATTTGAAGCTAAACCTACTATTCTGCATTGGTATGAAGCTAAATCATGTGTTTCGCATGCATTTGAAGCTAAACCTTCTACTCCACATTGATTTCAAGCTAAGTCATGTGTTTCGCATGGATTTGAAGCAAAACCTTCTACTTCGCATTTATTTGAAGCAAAATCATTTGTTACGCATGCATTTGAAGCTAAATCTTCTATCGGCATTGATTTGAAGCTAAATCATGTGTTTCGCATGCATTTGAAGCTAAACCTTATATTCCCCACTGATTTGAAGCTAACTCATGTGTGTCGTATGCATTTGAAGCTAAACCTTCTACTCCGCATTGATTTGAAGCTAAATCATGTGTTTCGCATGGCATTTGAAGCTAAACCTTTCACTTCGCATTGATTTGAAGCTAAATCATGTGTTTCGCATGCATTCGAAGCTAAACCTTACACTCCGCATTAATTTGAAGCAAAATCATTTGTTACGCATGGATTTGAAGCGAAACATTCTATTCGGCATTGATTTGAAGCTAAATCATGTGTTTCGCATGCATTTGAAGCTAAACCTTCTACACCGCATTGATTTGAAGCTAAATTATGTGTTTCGCATGCATTTGAAGCAAAACCTTCTATTCCGCTTTGATTTGAAGCTAACTAATGTGTTTCGCATGCATTTGAAGTTAAACCTTCTACTTCGCATTGATTTGAAGCAAAATCATGTGTTTCGCATGCATTTGTAGCTAAACCTTTCACTCCGCATTGATTTCAAGCTAAGTCATGTGTTTCGCATGGATTTGAAGCAAAACCTTCTACTCCACATTGATTTCAAGCTAAGTCATGTGTTTCGCATGGATTTGAAGCAAAACCTTCTACTTCGCATTGATTTGAAGCAAAATCATTTGTTACGCATGCATTTGAAGCTAAACCATCTATTCGGCATTGATTGAAGCTAAATCATGTGTTTCGCATGCATTTGAAGCTAAACCTTCTGTTCCGCATTGATTTGAAGCTAAATCAAGTGTTTCGCATGCATTTGAAGCTAAACCTTCTACTCCGCATTGATTTCAAGCTAAATCATGTGTTTCGCATGCATTTGAAGCTAAACCTTCTACTCCGCATTGATATGAAGCCAAGTCATGTGTTTCGCATGGATTTGATGCGATCTCGTTTGTTTCGCATGCAGTTGAAGCTAAATCATTTATATCTCAAGTAGTTGAAGATATCTCATGTGTTTCGCATGCATTTAAAGCTAAACCTCCCACTCCGCATTGATTTGAAGCTAAATCATGTGTTTCGCATGCATTCGAAGCTAAACCTTACACTCCGCATTGATTTGAAGCAAAATCATTTGTTACGCATGGATTTGAAGCTAAACCTTCTATTCCGCATTGATTTGAAGCTAAGTCATGTGTTTCGCATGGATTTGAAGCAAAACATTCCACTTCGCATTGATTTGAAGCAAAATCATTTGTTACGCATGCATTTGAAGCTAAACCTTCTATTCGGCATTGATTTGAAGCTAAATCATGTGTTTCGCATGCATTTGAAGCTATACCTTCTACTCCACATTGATTTCAAGCTAAGTCATGTGTTTCGCATGGATTTGAAGCAAAACCTTCTACTTCGCATTGATTTGAAGCTAAATCATGTGTTCGCATGCATATGAAGCTAAACCATATATTCCGCATTGATTTGAAGCTAACTCATGTGTTTCGAATGCATTTGAAGCTAAACCTTCTACTCCGCATTGATTTGAAGCTAAATCATGTGTTTCGCATGCATTTGAAGCTAAACCTTCTATTCCGCATTGATTTGAAGCTAACTCATGTGTTTCGCATGCATTTGAAGTTAATCCTTCTACTTCGCATTGATTTGAAGCAAAATCATTTGTTTCACATGCATTTGTAGCTAAACCTTCCACTCCGCATTGATTTCAAGCTAAGTCATGTGTTTCGCGATGGATTTGAAGCAAAACCTTCTACTTCGCATTGATTTGAAGCAAAATCATTTGTTACGCATGCATTTGAAGCTAAACCTTCTATTCCGCATTGATTTGAAGCTAACTCATGTGTTTCGCATGGATTTGAAGTTAAACCTTCTACTTCGCATTGATTTGAAGCAAAATCATTTGTTTCACATGCATTTGTAGCTAAACCTTCCACTCCGCATTAATTTCAAGCTAAGTCATGTGTTTCGCATGGATTTGAAGCAAAACCTTAGACTTCGCATTGATTGGAAGCTAACTCATGTGTTTCGTATGCATTTGATGCTAAACCTTCTACTCCTCATTGATATGAAGCTAAATCATGTGTTTCGCATGCATTTGAAGCTAACCTTCTGTTCCGCATTGTTTTGAAGCTAAATCAAGTGTTTCGCATGCATTTGAAGCTAAACCTTCTACTCCCATTGATTTGAAGCTAAATCATGTGTTTCGCATGCATTTGAAGCTATACCTTCTATTCCGCTTTGATTTGAAGCTAACTCATGTGTTTCGCATGCATTTGAAGTTAAACCTTCTACTTCGCATTGATTTGAAGCTAACTCATGTGTTTCGAATGCATTTGAAGCTAAACCTTCTATTCCGCATTGATTTGAAGCTAACTCATGTGTTTCGAATGCATTTGAAGCTAAACCTTCTACTCCGCATTGATTTGAAGCTAAAATATGTGTTTCGCATGCATTTGAAGCTAAACCTTCTATTCCGCTTTGATTTGAAGCTAACTCATGTGTTTCGCATGCATTGAAGTTAAACTTCTACTTCGCATTGATTTGAAGCTAACTCATGTGTTTCGAATGCATTTGAAGCTAAACCTTCTACTCCGCATTGATTTGAAGCAAAATTATGTGTTTCGCATGCATTAGAAGCTAAATCTTATATTCCGCATTGATTTGAAGCTAACTCATGTGTTTCGCATGCATTTGAAGCTAAACCTTCTAAACCGCATTGATTTGAAGCTAAATCATGTGTTTCGCATGCATTTGAAGCTAAACCTACTATTCTGCATTGATATGAAGCTAAATCATGTGTTTCGCATGCATTTGAAGCTAACCTTCTACTCCACATTGATTTCAAGCTAAGTCATGTGTTTCGCATGGATTTGAAGCAAAACCTTCTACTTCGCATTTATTTGAAGCAAAATCATTTGTTACGCATGCATTTGAAGCTAAACCTTCTGTTCCGCATTGTTTTGAAGCTAAATCAAGTGTTTCGCATGCATTTGAAGCTAAACCTTCTACTCCCCATTGATTGAAGCTAAATCATGTGTTTCGCATGCATTTGAAGCTAAACCTTCTATTCCGCATTGATTTGAAGCTAACACATGTGTTTCGCATGCATTTGAAGCTAAACCTTCTACTCCGCATTGATTTGAAGCTATATCATGTGTTTCGCATGCATTTGAAGTTAAACCTTCTATTCCGCATTGATTTGAAGCTAACTCATGTGTTTCGAATGCATTTGAAGCTAAACCTTCTACTCCGCATTGATTTGAAGCTAACTCATGTGTTTCGTATGCATTTGAAGCTAAACCTTCTATTCCGCATTGATTTGAAGCTAACTCATGTGTTTCGAATGCATTTGGAGCTAAACCTTCTACTCCGCATTGATTTGAAGCTAAATTATGTGTTTCGCATGCATTTGAAGCTATACCTCTATTCCGCTTTGATTTGAAGCTAACTCATGTGTTTCGCATGCATTTGAATTTAAACCTTCTACTTCGCATTGATTTGAAGCTAACTCATGTGTTTCGAATGCATTTGAAGCTAAACCTTCTATTCCGCATTGATTTGAAGCTAACTCATGGTGTTTCGAATGCATTTGAAGCTAAACCTTCTACTCCGCATTGATTTGAAGCTAAATTATGTGTTTCGCATGCATTTGAAGCTAAACCTTCTATTCCGCTTTGATTTGAAGCTAACTCATGTGTTTCGCATGCATTTGAAGTTAAACCTTCTACTTCGCATTGATTTGAAGCTAACTCATGTGTTTCGAATGCATTTGAAGCTAAACCTTCTACTCCGCATTGATTTGAAGCAAAATTATGTGTTTCGCATGCATTAGAAGCTAATCTTATATTCCGCATTGATTTGAAGCTAACTCATGTGTTTCGCATGCATTTGAAGCTAAACCTTCTAAACCGCATTGATTTGAAGCTAAATCATGTGTTTCGCATGCATTTGAAGCTAAACCTACTATTCTGCATTGATATGAAGCTAAATCATGTGTTTCGCATGCATTTGAAGCTAAACCTTCTACTCCATATTGATTTCAAGCTAAGTCATGTGTTTCGCATGGATTTGAAGCAAAACCTTCTACTTCGCATTTATTTGAAGCAAAATCATTTGTTACGCATGCATTTGAAGCTAAATCTTCTATTCGGCATTGATTTGAAGCTAAATCATGTGTTTCGCATGCATTTGAAGCTAAACCTTATATTCCGCACTGATTTGAAGCTAACTCATGTGTGTCGTATGCATTTGAAGCTAAACCTTCTACTCCGCATTGATTTGAAGCTAAATCATGTGTTTCGCATGCATTTGAAGCTAAACCTTCCACTTCGCATTGATTTGAAGCAAAATCATGTGTTTCGCATGCATTCGAAGCTAAACCTTACACTCCGCATTGATTTGAAGCAAAATCATTTGTTACGCATGGGATTTGAAGCGAAACATTCTATTCGGCATTGATTTGAAGCTAAATCATGTGTTTCGCATGCATTTGAAGCTAAACCTTCTACTCCGCATTGATTTGAAGCTAAATTATGTGTTTCGCATGCATTTGAAGCTAAACCTTCTATTCCGCTTTGATTTGAAGCTAACTCATGTGTTTCGCATGCATTTGAAGTTAAACCTTCTACTTCGCATTGATTTGAAGCAAAATCATGTGTTTCGCATGCATTTGTAGCTAAACCTTTCACTCCGCATTGATTTCAAGCTAAGTCATGTGTTTCGCATGGATTTGAAGCAAAACCTTCTACTTCGCATTGATTTGAAGCAAAATCATTTGTTACGCATGCATTTGAAGCTAAACCATCTACTTCGCATTGATTGAAGCTAACTCTTGTGTTTCGAATGCATTTGAAGCTAAACCTTCCACTCCGCATGGATTTGAAGCTAAATCATGTGTTTCGCATGCATTCGAAGCTAAACCTTAAACTCCGCCTTGATTTGAAGCTAAAGCATGTGTTTCGCATGCATTCGAAGCTAAACCTTACACTCCGCATTGATTTGAAGCAAAATCATTTGTTAAGAATGCATTTGAAGCTAAATCTTCCACTCCGCATTGATTTGATGCTAAATCATGTGTCTCGCATGCATTTGAAGCTAAACCATTTATTCCGCATTGATTTGAAGCTACTCATGTGTTTCGAATGCATTTGAAGCTAAACCTTCTACTCCGCATTGATTTGAATCTAAATCATGTGTTTCGCATGCATTTGAAGCTACACCTTCTATTCCGCATTGATTTGAAGCTAACTCATGTGTTTCGCATGCATTGAAGTTAAACCTTCTACTTCGCATTGATTTGAAGCAAAATCATTTGATTCACATGCATTTGTAGCTAAACATTCTACTCCGCATTAATTTCAAGCTAAGTCATGTGTTTCGCATGGATTTGAAGCAAAACCTTCTACTTCGCATTGATTGGAAGCTAACTCATGTGTTTCGTATGCATTTGATGCTAAACCTTCTACTCCTCATTCATATGAAGCTAAATCATGTGTTTCGCATGCATTTGAAGCTAAACCTTCTGTTCCGCATTGATTGAAGCTAAATCAAGTGTTTCGCATGCATTTGAAGCTAAACCTTCTACTCCGCATTGATTTGAAGCTAAATCATGTGTTTCGCATGCATTTGAAGCTAATCCTTCCACTCCGAATTGATTTGAAGCTAAATCATGTGTTTCGCATTGATTTGAAGCAAAACCTTCTACTTCGCATTTATTTGAAGCTAAATCATGTGTTTCGCATGCATTTGAAGCTAAATCTTATATTCTGCATTGATTTGAAGCTAACTCATGTGTTTCGCATGCATTTGAAGCTAAACCTTCTAAACCGCATTGATTTGAAGCTAAATCATGTGTTTTCGCATGCATTTGAAGCTAAACCTACTATTCTGCTTTGATATGAAGCTAAATCATGTGTTTGGCATGCATTTGAAGCTAAACCTTCTACTCCACATTGATTTCAAGCTAAGTCATGTGTTTCGCATGGATTTGAAGCAAAACTTCCACTCCGAATTGATTTGAAGCTAAATCATGTGTTTCGCATTGATTTGAAGCAAAACCTTCTACTTCGCATTTATTTGAAGCTAAATCATGTGTTTCGCATGCATTTGAAGCTAAATCTTATATTCTGCATTGATTTGAAGCTAACTCATGTGTTTCGCATGCATTTGAAGCTAAACCTTCTACTCCACATTGATTTCAAGCTAAGTCATGTGTTTCGCATGCATTCGAAGCTAAACCTTACACTCCGCATTGATTTGAAGCAAAATCATTTGTTACGCATGCATTTGAAGCTAAACCTTCTATTCGTCACTGATTTGAAGCTAAATCATGTGTTTCGCATGCATTCGAAGCTAAACCTTACACTCCGCATTGATTTGAAGCAAAATCATTTGTTTACGAATGCATTTGAAGCTAAACTTCCACTCCGCATTGATTTGAAGCTAAATCATGTGTTTCGCATGCATTTGAAGCTAAACCATTTATTCCGCATTGATTGAAGCTAACTCATGTGTTTCGAATGCATTTGAAGCTAAACCTTCTACTCCGCATTGATTTGAAGCTAAATCATGTGTTTCGCATGCATTCGAAGCTAAACCTTACACTCCGCATTGATTTGAAGCAAAATCATTTGTTACGAATGCATTTGAAGCTAAACCTTCCACTACGCATTGATTGAAGCTAAATCAAGTGTTTCGCATGCATTTGAAGCTAAACCTTCTACTCCGCATTGATTTGAAGGTAAATCCTGTGTTTCGCATGCATTTGAAGCTAATCCTTCCACTCCGAATTGATTTCAAACTAAGTCATGTGTTTCGCATGGATTGAAGCAAAACCTTCTACTTCGCATTGATTTGAAGCCAACTCATGTGATTCGCATGCATTTGAAGCTAAACCTTCTACTCCTCATTGATACGAAGCTAAATCATGTGTTTCGCCTGCATTTGAAGCTAAACCTTCTATTCGGCATTGATTTGAAGCAAAATCATGTGTTTCGCTTGCATTTGTAGCTAAACCTTCCACTCCGCATTGATTTCAAACTAAGTCATGTGTTTCCGCAGGCATTTGAAGCTAAACCTACTATTCCGCATTGATTTGAAGCTAACACATGCTTTTCGCGTGCATTTGAACCTAAACCTTCTACTCCACATTGATTTCAAGCTAAGTCATGTGTTTCGCATGGATTTTCTGCAAAACCTTCTACTTCGCATTGATTTGAAGCTAAATCATGTGTTTCGCATGCATTCGAAGCTAAACCTTACACTCCGCATTGATTTGAAGCAAAATCATTTGTTACGCATGCATTTGAAGCTAAACCTTCCACTCCGCATTGATTTGAAGCTAAATCATGTGTTTTCGCATGCATTCGAAGCTAAACCTTACACTCCGCATTGATTTGAAGCAAAATCATTTGTTACGCATGCATTTGAAGCTAAACCTTCTATTCGGCATTGATTTGTAGCAAAATCATGTGTTTCGCATGCATTTGTAGCTAAACCTTCCACTCCGCATTGATTTCAAGCTAAGTCATGTGTTTCGCCTGGATTTGAATCAAAACCTTCTACTTCGCATTGATTTGAAGCTAAATCATGTGTTTCGCATGCATTTGAAGCTAAACCTTATATTCCGCATTGATTGAAGCTAACTCATGTGTTTCGCATGCATTTGAAGCTAAACCTTCTACTCCGCATTGATTTGAAGCTAAATCATGTGTTTCGCATGAATTTGAAGTTAAACCTTCTACTCCGCATTGATTTGAAGCTGAATCATGTGTTTCGCATGCATTTGAAGCTAAACCTTCCACACCGCATGGATTTGTAGCTAAATCATGTGTTTCGCATGCTTTTCGACGCTAAACCTTACACTCCGCATTGATTTGAAGCAAAATCATTTGTTACGCATGCATTTGAAGCTACACCTTCTATTCGGCATTGATTTGAAGCTAAATCATGTGCTTCGCATGTATTTGAAGCTAAACCTTCTACTCCACATTGATTTCAAGCTAAGTCATGTGTTTCGCATGGATTTGAAGCTAATCCTTCTATTCCGCATTGATTTGAAGCTAACTCATGTGTTTCGCATGCATTTGAAGATAAACCTGCTACTCCGCTTTGATTTGAAGCTAAATCATGTGTTTCGCATGCATTCGAAGCTAAACCTTACACTCCGCATTGATTTGAGGCAAAATCATTTGTTACGCATGCATTTGAGGCTAAACCTTCCACCCCGCATTGATTTGAAGCTAAATCATGTGTTTCGCATGCATTCGAAGCTAAACGTTACACTCCGCATTGATTTGAAGCAAAATCATTTGTTACGCATGAATTTGAAGCTAACCCTTCCACTCCGCATTGATTTGAAGCTAACTCATGTGTTTCGCATGCATTTGAAGTTAAACCTTCTACTTCGCATTGATTTGAAGCAAAATCATTTGATTCACATGCATTTGTAGCTAAACATTCTACTCCGCATAATTTCAAGCTAAGTCATGTGTTCGCATGGATTTGAAGCAAAACCTTCTACTTCGCATTGATTGGAAGCTAACTCATGTGTTTCGTATGCATTTGATGCTAAACCTTCTACTCCTCATTCATATGAAGCTAAATCCATGTGTTTCGCATGGATTTGAAGCTAAACCTCTGTTCCGCATTGATTTGAAGCTAAATCAAGTGTTTCGCATGCATTTGAAGCTAAACCTTCTACTCCTCATTGATACGAAGCTAAATCATGTGTTTCGCTTGCATTTGAAGCTAAACCTACTATTCGGCATTGATTTGAAGCAAAATCATGTGTTTCGCATGGATTTGAAGCAAAACCTTCTACTTCGCATTGATTTGAAGCTAAATCATGTGTTTCGCATGCATTTGAAGCTAAATCTTATATTCTGCATTGATTTGAAGCTAACTCATGTGTTTCGCATGCATTTGAAGCTAAACCTTCTACTCCGCATTGATTTGAAGCTAAATCATGTGTTTCGCATGTATTTGAAGCTAAACCTTCCACTCCGCATGGATTTGAAGCTAAATCATGTGTTTCGCATGCATTCGAAGCTAAACCTTAAACTCCGCCTTGATTTGAAGCTAAAGCATGTGTTTCGCATGCATTCGAAGCTAAACCTTACACTCCGCATTGATTTGAAGCAAAATCATTTGTTAAGAATGCATTTGAAGCTAAATCTTCCACTCCGCATTGATTTGATGCTAAATCATGTGTCTCGCATGCATTTGAAGCTAAACCATTTATTCCGCATTGATTTGAAGCTAACTCATGTGTTTCGAATGCATTTGAAGCTAAACCTTCTACTCCGCATTGATTTGAATCTAAATCATGTGTTTCGCATGCATTTGAAGCTACACCTTCTATTCCGCATTGATTTGAAGCTAACTCATGTGTTTCGCATGCATTTGAAGTTAAACCTTCTACTTCGCATTGATTTGAAGCAAAATCATTTGATTCACATGCATTTGTAGCTAAACATTCTACTCCGCATTAATTTCAAGCTAAGTCATGTGTTTCGCATGGATTTGAAGCAAAACCTTCTACTTCGCATTGATTGGAAGCTAACTCATGTGTTTCGTATGCATTTGATGCTAAACCTTCTACTCCTCATTCATATGAAGCTAAATCATGTGTTTCGCATGCATTTGAAGCTAAACCTTCTGTTCCGCATTGATTTGAAGCTAAATCAAGTGTTTCGCATGCATTTGAAGCTAAACCTTCTACTCCGCATTTGATTTGAAGCTAAATCATGTGTTTCGCATGCATTTGAAGCTAATCCTTCCACTCCGAATTGATTTGAAGCTAAATCATGTGTTTCGCATTGATTTGAAGCAAAACCTTCTACTTCGCATTTATTTGAAGCTAAATCATGTGTTTCGCATGCATTTGAAGCTAAATCTTATATTCTGCATTGATTTGAAGCTAACTCATGTGTTTCGCATGCATTTGAAGCTAAACCTTCTACTCCACATTGATTTCAAGCTAAGTCATGTGTTTCGCATGCATTCGAAGCTAAACCTTACACTCCGCATTGATTTGAAGCAAAATCATTTGTTACGCATGCATTTGAAGCTAAACCTTCTATTCGTCACTGATTTGAAGCTAAATCATGTGTTTCGCATGGATTTGAAGCAAAACCTTCCACTCCGAATTGATTGAAGCTAAATCATGTGTTTCGCATTGATTTGAAGCAAAACCTTCTACTTCGCATTTATTTGAAGCTAAATCATGTGTTTCGCATGCATTTGAAGCTAAATCTTATATTCTGCATTGATTTGAAGCTAACTCATGTGTTTCGCATGCATTTGAAGCTAAACCTTCTACTCCACATTGATTTCAAGCTAAGTCATGTGTTTTCGCATGCATTCGAAGCTAAACCTTACACTCCGCATTGATTTGAAGCAAAATCATTTGTTACGCATGCATTGAAGCTAAACCTTCTATTCGTCACTGATTTGAAGCTAAATCATGTGTTTCGCATGCATTCGAAGCTAAACCTTACACTCCGCATTGATTTGAAGCAAAATCATTTGTTACGAATGCATTTGAAGCTAAACCTTCCACTCCGCATTGATTTGAAGCTAAATCATGTGTTTCGCATGCATTTGAAGCTAAACCATTTATTCCGCATTGATTTGAAGCTAACTCATGTGTTTCGAATGCATTTGAAGCTAAACCTTCTACTCCGCATTGATTTGAAGCTAAATCATGTGTTTCGCATGCATTCGAAGCTAAACCTTACACTCCGCATTGATTTGAAGGCAAAATCATTTGTTACGAATGCATTTGAAGCTAAACCTTCCACTCCGCATTGATTTGAAGCTAAATCAAGTGTTTCGCATGCATTTGAAGCTAAACCTTCTACTCCGCATTGATTTGAAGCTAAATCATGTGTTTCGCATGCATTTGAAGCTAATCCTTCCACTCCGAATTGATTTGAAGCTAAATCATGTGTTTCGCATTGATTTGAAGCAAAACCTTCTACTTCGCATTTATTTGAAGCTAAATCATGTGTTTCGCATGCATTTGAAGCTAAATCTTATATTCTGCATTGATTTGAAGCTAACTCATGTGTTTCGCATGCATTTGAAGCTAAACCTTCTAAACCGCATTGATTTGAAGCTAAATCATGTGTTTCGCATGCATTGAAGCTAAACCTACTATTCTGCATTGATATGAAGCTAAATCATGTGTTTGGCATGCATTTGAAGCTAAACCTTCTATTCGGCATTGATTTGAAGCTAAATCATGTGTTTTGCATGCATTTGAAGCTAAACCTTATATTCCGCACTGATTTGAAGCTAACTCATGTGTGTCGTATGCATTTGAAGCTAAACCTTCTACTCCGCATTGATTTGAAGCTAAATCATGTGTTTCGCATGCATTTGAAGGTAAACCTTCCACTTCGCATTGATTTGAAGCTTAAATCATGTGTTTCGCATGCATTTGAAGCTATACCTTCTACTCCACATTGATTTCAAGCTAAGTCATGTGTTTCGCATGGATTTGAAGCAAAACCTTCTACTTCGCATTGATTTGAAGCTAAATCATGTGTTTCGCATGCATATGAAGCTAAACCATATATTCCGCATTGATTTGAAGCTAACTCATGTGTTTCGAATGCATTTGAAGCTAAACCTTCTACTCCGCATTGATTTGAAGCTAAATCATGTGTTTCGCATGCATTTGAAGCTAAACCTTCTATTCCGCATTGATTTGAAGCTAACTCATGTGTTTCGCATGCATTTGAAGTTAATCCTTCTACTTCGCATTGATTTGAAGCAAAATCATTTGTTTCACATGCATTTGTAGCTAAACCTTCCACTCCGCATTGATTTCAAGCTAAGTCATGTGGTTTCGCATGGATTTGAAGCAAACCTTCTACTTCGCATTGATTTGAAGCAAAATCATTTGTTACGCATGCATTTGAAGCTAAACCTTCTATTCCGCATTGATTTGAAGCTAACTCATGTGTTTCGCATGGATTTGAAGTTAAACCTTCTACTTCGCATTGATTTGAAGCAAAATCATTTGTTTCACATGCATTTGTAGCTAAACCTTCCACTCCGCATTAATTTCAAGCTAAGTCATGTGTTTCGCATGGATTTGAAGCAAAACCTTAGACTTCGCATTGATTGGAAGCTAACTCATGTGTTTCGTATGCATTTGATGCTAAACCTTCTACTCCTCATTGATATGAAGCTAAATCATGTGTTTCGGATGCATTTGAAGCTAAACCTTCTGTTCCGCATTGTTTTGAAGCTAAATCAAGTGTTTCGCATGCATTTGAAGCTAAACCTTCTACTCCCCATTGATTTGAAGCTAAATCATGTGTTTCGCATGCATTTGAAGCTATACCTTCTATTCCGCTTTGATTTGAAGCTAACTCATGTGTTTCGCATGCATTTGAAGTTAAACCTTCTACTTCGCATTGATTTGAAGCTAACTCATGTGTTTCGAATGCATTTGAAGCTAAACCTTCTATTCCGCATTGATTTGAAGCTAACTCATGTGTTTCGAATGCATTTGAAGCTAAACCTTCTACTCCGCATTGATTTGAAGCTAAATTATGTGTTTCGCATGCATTTGAAGCTAAACCTTCTATTCCGCTTTGATTTGAAGCTAACTCATGTGTTTCGCATGCATTTGAAGTTAAACCTTCTACTTCGCATTGATTTGAAGCTAACTCATGTGTTTCGAATGCATTTGAAGCTAAACCTTCTACTCCGCATTGATTTGAAGCAAAATTATGTGTTTCGCATGCATTAGAAGCTAAATCTTATATTCCGCATTGATTTGAAGCTAACTCATGTGTTTCGCATGCATTTGAAGCTAAACCTTCTAAACCGCATTGATTTGAAGCTAAATCATGTGTTTCGCATGCATTTGAAGCTAAACCTACTATTCTGCATTGATATGAAGCTAAATCATGTGTTTCGCATGCATTTGAAGCTAAACCTTCTACTCCACATTGATTTCAAGCTAAGTCATGTGTTTCGCATGGATTTGAAGCAAAACCTTCTACTTCGCATTTATTTGAAGCAAAATCATTGTTACGCATGCATTTGAAGCTAAACCTTCTGTTCCGCATTGTTTTGAAGCTAAATCAAGTGTTTCGCATGCATTTGAAGCTAAACCTTCTACTCCCCATTGATTTGAAGCTAAATCATGTGTTTCGCATGCATTTGAAGCTAAACCTTCTATTCCGCATTGATTTGAAGCTAACACATGTGTTTCGCATGCATTGAAGCTAAACCTTCTACTCCGCATTGATTTGAAGCTAAATCATGTGTTTCGCATGCATTTGAAGTTAAACCTTCTATTCCGCATTGATTTGAAGCTAACTCATGTGTTTCGAATGCATTTGAAGCTAAACCTTCTACTCCGCATTGATTTGAAGCTAACTCATGTGTTTCGTATGCATTTGAAGCTAAACCTTCTATTCCGCATTGATTTGAAGCTAACTCATGTGTTTCGAATGCATTTGGAGCTAAACCTTCTACTCCGCATGATTTGAAGCTAATTGATGTGTGTGGTCGCATGCATTTGAAGCTATACCTTCTATTCCGCTTTGATTTGAAGCTAACTCATGTGTTTCGCATGCATTTGAAGTTAAACCTTCTACTTCGCATTGATTTGAAGCTAACTCATGTGTTTCGAATGCATTTGAAGCTAACCTTCTATTCCGCATTGATTTGAAGCTAACTCATGTGTTTCGAATGCATTTGAAGCTAAACCTTCTACTCCGCATTGATTTGAAGCTAAATTATGTGTTTCGCATGCATTTGAAGCTAAACCTTCTATTCCGCTTTGATTTGAAGCTAACTCATGTGTTTCGCATGCATTTGAAGTTAAACCTTCTACTTCGCATTGATTTGAAGCTAACTCATGTGTTTCGAATGCATTTGAAGCTAAACCTTCTACTCCGCATTGATTTGAAGCAAAATTATGTGTTTCGCATGCATTAGAAGCTAAATCTTATTATTCCGCATTGATTTGAAGCTAACTCATGTGTTTCGCATGCATTTGAAGCTAAACCTTCTAACCGCATTGATTTGAAGCTAAATCATGTGTTTCGCATGCATTTGAAGCTAAACCTACTATTCTGCATGATATGAAGCTAAATCATGTGTTTCGCATGCATTTGAAGCTAAACCTTCTACTCCACATTGATTTCAAGCTAAGTCATGTGTTTCGCATGGATTTGAAGCAAAACCTTCTACTTCGCATTTATTTGAAGCAAAATCATTTGTTACGCATGCATTTGAAGCTAAACCTTCTGTTCCGCATTGTTTTGAAGCCTAAATCAAGTGTTTCGCATGCATTTGAAGCTAAACCTTCTACTCCCCATTGATTTGAAGCTAAATCATGTGTTTCGCATGCATTTGAAGCTAAACCTTCTATTCCGCATTGATTTGAAGCTAACACATGTGTTTCGCATGCATTTGAAGCTAAACCTTCTACTCCGCATTGATTTGAAGCTAAATCATGTGTTTCGCATGCATTTGAAGTAAACCTTCTATTCCGCATTGATTTGAAGCTAACTCATGTGTTTCGAATGCATTTGAAGCTAAACCTTCTACTCCGCATTGATTTGAAGCTAACTCATGTGTTTCGTATGCATTTGAAGCTAAACCTTCTATTCCGCATTGATTTGAAGCTAACTCATGTGTTTCGAATGCATTTGGAGCTAAACCTTCTACTCCGCATGATTTGAAGCTAAATTATGTGTTTCGCATGCATTTGAAGCTATACCTTCTATTCCGCTTTGATTTGAAGCTAACTCATGTGTTTCGCATGCATTTGAAGTTAAACCTTCTACTTCGCATTGATTTGAAGCTAACTCATGTGTTTCGAATGCATTTGAAGCTAAACCTTCTATTCCGCATTGATTTGAAGCTAACTCATGTGTTTCGAATGCATTTGAAGCTAAACCTTCTACTCCGCATTGATTTGAAGCTAAATTATGTGTTTCGCATGCATTTGAAGCTAAACCTTCTATTCCGCTTTGATTTGAAGCTAACTCATGTGTTTCGCATGCATTTGAAGTTAAACCTTCTACTTCGCATTGATTTGAAGCTAACTCATGTGTTTTCGAATGCATTTGAAGCTAAACCTTCTACTCCGCATTGATTTGAAGCAAAATTATGTGTTTCGCATGCATTAGAAGCTAAATCTTATATTCCGCATTGATTTGAAGCTAACTCATGTGTTTCGCATGCATTTGAAGCTAAACCTTCTAAACCGCATTGATTTGAAGCTAAATCATGTGTTTCGCATGCATTTGAAGCTAAACCTACTATTCTGCATTGATATGAAGCTAAATCATGTGTTTCGCATGCATTTGAAGCTAAACCTTCTACTCCACATTGATTTCAAGCTAAGTCATGTGTTTCGCATGGATTTGAAGCAAAACCTTCTACTTCGCATTTATTTGAAGCAAAATCATTTGTTACGCATGCATTTGAAGCTAAATCTTCTATTCGGCATTGATTTGAAGCTAAATCATGTGTTTCGCATGCATTTGAAGCTAAACCTTATATTCCGCACTGATTTGAAGCTAACTCATGTGTGTCGTATGCATTTGAAGCTAAACCTTCTACTCCGCATTGATTTGAAGCTAAATCATGTGTTTCGCATGCATTTGAAGCTAAACCTTCCACTTCGCATTGATTTGAAGCTAAATCATGTGTTTCGCATGCATTCGAAGCTAAACCTTACACTCCGCATTGATTTGAAGCAAAATCATTTGTTACGCATGGATTTGAAGCGAAACATTCTATTCGGCATTGATTTGAAGCTAAATCATGTGTTTCGCATGCATTTGAAGCTAAACCTTCTACTCCGCATTGATTTGAAAGCTAAATTATGTGTTTCGCATGCATTTGAAGCTAAACCTTCTATTCCGCTTTGATTTGAAGCTAACTCATGTGTTTCGCATGCATTTGAAGTTAAACCTTCTACTACGCATTGATTTGAAGCAAAATCATGTGTTTCGCATGCATTTGTAGCTAAACCTTTCACTCCGCATTGATTTCAAGCTAAGTCATGTGTTTCGCATGGATTTGAAGCAAAACCTTCTACTTCGCATTGATTTGAAGCAAAATCATTTGTTACGCATGCATTTGAAGCTAAACCATCTACTTCGCATTGATTTGAAGCTAACTCTTGTGTTTCGAATGCATTTGAAGCTAAACCTTCCACTCCGCATGGATTTGAAGCTAAATCATGTGTTTCGCATGCATTCGAAGCTAAACCTTAACCTCCGCCTTGATTTGAAGCTAAAGCATGTGTTTCGCATGCATTCGAAGCTAAACCTTACACTCCGCATTGATTTGAAGCAAAATCATTTTGTTAAGATGCATTTGAAGCTAAATCTTCCACTCCGCATTGATTTGATGCTAAATCATGTGTCTCGCATGCATTTGAAGCTAAACCATTTATTCCGCATTGATTTGAAGCTAACTCATGTGTTTCGAATGCATTTGAAGCTAAACTTCTACTTCCGCATTGATTTGAATCTAAATCATGTGTTTCGCATGCATTTGAAGCTACACCTTCTATTCCGCATTGATTTGAAGCTAACTCATGTGTTTCGCATGCATTTGAAGTTAAACCTTCTACTTCGCATTGATTTGAAGCAAAATCATTTGATTCACATGCATTTGTAGCTAAACATTCTACTCCCGCATTAATTTCAAGCTAAGTCCATGTGTTTCGCATGATTTGAAGCAAAACCTTCTACTTCGCATTGATTGGAAGCCTAACTCATGTGTTTCGTATGCATTTGATGCTAACCTTCTACTCCTCATTCATATGAAGCTAAATCATGTGTTTCGCATGCATTTGAAGCTAAACCTTCTGTTCCGCATTGATTTGAAGCTAAATCAAGTGGTTTCGCATGCATTTGAAGCTAAACCTTCTACTCCGCATTGATTTGAAGCTAAATCATGTGTTTCGCATGCATTTGAAGCTAATCCTTCCACTCCGAATTGATTTGAAGCTAAATCATGTGTTTCGCATTGATTTGAAGCAAAACCTTCTACTTCGCATTTTATTTGAAGCTAAATCATGTGTTTCGCATGCATTTGAAGCTAAATCTTATATTCTGCATTGATTTGAAGCTAACTCATGTGTTTCGCATGCATTTGAAGCTAAACCTTCTAAACCGCATTGATTTGAAGCTAAATCATGTGTTTCGCATGCATTTGAAGCTAAACCTACTATTCTGCTTTGATATGAAGCTAAATCATGTGTTTGGCATGCATTTGAAGCTAAACCTTCTACTCCACATTGATTTCAAGCTAAGTCATGTGTTTCGCATGGATTTGAAGCAAAACCTTCCACTCCGAATTGATTTGAAGCTAAATCATGTGTTTCGCATTGATTTGAAGCAAAAACCTTCTACTTCGCATTATTTTGAAGCTAAATCATGTGTTTCGCATGCATTTGAGCTAAATCTTATATTCTGCATTGATTTGAAGCTAAACTCATGTGTTTCGCATGCATTTGAAGCTAAACCTTCTACTCCACATTGATTTCAAGCTAAGTCATGTGTTTCGCATGCAATTCGAAGCTATAACCTTACACTCCGCATTGATTTGAAGCAAAATCATTTGTTACGCATGCATTTGAAGCTAAAACCTTCTATTCGTCACTGATTTGAAGCTAAATCATGTGTTTCGCATGCATTCGAAGCTAAACCTTACACTCCGCATTGATTTGAAGCTAACTCATGTGTTTTCGCATGCATTTGAAGCTAAACCTTCTACTCCACATTGATTTCAAGCTAAGTCATGTGTTTCGCATGCATTCGAAGCTAAACCTTACACTCCGCATTGATTTGAAGCAAAATCATTTGTTACGAATGCATTTTGAAGCTAAACCTTCCACTACGCATTGATTTGAAGCTAAATCAAGTGGTTTCGCATGCATTTGAAGCTAAACCTTCTACTCCGCATTGATTTGAAGGTAAATCCTGTGTTTCGCATGCATTTGAAGCTAATCCTTCCACTCCGAATTGATTCAAACTAAGTCATGTGTTTCGCATGGATTTGAAGCAAAACCTTCTACTTCGCATTGATTTGAAGCCAACTCATGTGATTCGCATGCATTTGAAGCTAAACCTTCTACTCCTCATTGATACGAAGCTAAATCATGTGTTTCGCCTGCATTTGAAGCTAAACCTTCTATTCGGCATTGATTTGAAGCCAAAATCATGTGTTTTCGCTTGCATTTGTAGCTAATCCTTCCACTCCGCATTGATTTCAAACTAAGTCATGTGTTCCGCAGGCATTTGAAGCTAAACCTACTATTCCGCATTGATTTGAAGCTAACACATGTTTTTCGCGTGCATTTGAACCTAAACCTTCTACTCCACATTGAATTTCAAGCTAAGTCATGTGGTTCGCATGGATTTTCTGCAAAACCTTCTACTTCGCATTGATTTGAAGCTAATCATGTGTTTCGCATGCATTCGAAGCTAAACCTTACACTCCGCATTGATTTGAAGCAAAATCATTTGTTACGCATGCATTTGAAGCTAAACCTTCCACTCCGCATTGATTTGAAGCTAAATCATGTGTTTCGCATGCATTCGAAGCTAAACCTTACACTCCGCATTGATTTGAAGCAAAATCATTTTGTTACGCATGCATTTGAAGCTAAACCTTCTATTCGGCATGATTTGTAGCAAAATCATGTGTTTCGCATGCATTTGTAGCTAAACCTTCCACTCCGCATTGATTTCAAGCTAAGTCATGTGTTTCGCCTGGATTTGAATCAAAACACTTCTACTTCGCATTGATTTGAAGCTAAATCATGTGTTTCGCATGCATTTGAAGCTAAACCTTATATTCCACATTGATTTGAAGCTAACTCATGTGTTTCGCTTGCATTTGAAGCTAAAACCTTCTACTCCGCATTGATTTGAAGCTAAATCATGTGTTTCGCATGAATTTGAAGTTAAACCTTCTACTCCGCATTGATTTGAAGCTGATTCATGTGTTTCGCATGCATTTGAAGCTAACCTTCCACACCGCATGGATTTGTAGCTAAATCATGTGTTTCGCATGCTTTCGACGCTAAACCTACACTCCGCATTGATTTGAAGCAAAATCATTTGTTACGCATGCATTTGAAGCTACACCTTCTATTCGGCATTGATTTGAAGCTAAATCATGTGGCTCGCATGTATTTGAAGCTAAACCTTCTACTCCACATTGATTTCAAGCTAAGTCATGTGTTTCGCATGGATTGAAGCTAATCCTTCTATTCCGCATTGATTTGAAGCTAACTCATGTGTTTCGCATGCATTTGAAGATAAACCTGCTACTCCGCTTTGATTTGAAGCTAAATCATGTGTTTCGCATGCATTCGAAGCTAAACCTTACACTCCGCATTGATTTGAGGCAAAATCATTTGTTACGCATGCATTTGAGGCTAAACCTTCCACCCCGCATTGATTTGAAGCTAAATCATGTGTTTCGCATGCATTCGAAGCTAAACGTTACACTCCGCATTGATTTGAAGCAAAATCATTTGTTACGCATGAATTTGAAGCTAACCCTTCCACTCCGCATTGATTTGAAGCTAACTCATGTGTTTCGCATGCATTTGAAGTTAAACCTTCTACTTCGCATTGATTTGAAGCAAAATCATTTGATTCACATGCATTTGTAGCTAAACATTCTACTCCGCATTATTTCAAGCTAAGTCATGTGTTTCGCATGGATTTGAAGCAAAACCTTCTACTTCTCGCATTGATTGGAGCTAACTCATGTGTTTCGTATGGCATTTGATGCTAAACCTTCTACTCCTCATTCATATGAAGCTAAATCATGTGTTTCGCATGGATTTGAAGCTAAACCTTCTGTTCCGCATTGATTTGAAGCTAAATCAAGTGTTTCGCATGCATTTGAAGCTAAACCTTCTACTCCTCATTGATACGAAGCTAAATCATGTGTTTCGCTTGCAATTTGAAGCTAAACCTACTATTCGGCATTGATTTGAAGCAAAATCATGTGTTTCGGCATGTTTGAAGCAAAACCTTCTACTTCGCATTGATTTGAAGCTAAATCATGTGTTTCGCATGCATTTGAAGCTAAATCTTATATCTGCATTGATTTGAAGCTAACTCATGTGTTTCGCATGCATTTGAAGCTAAACCTTCTACTCCGCATTGATTTGAAGCTAAATCATGTGTTTCGCATGCATTCGAAGCTAAACCTTACACTCCGCATTGATTTGAGGCAAAATCAATTGTTACGCATGCATTGAGGCTAAACTTCCACCCCGCATTGATTTGAAGCTAAATCATGTGTTTCGCATGCATTCGAAGCTAAACGTTACACTCCGCATTGATTTGAAGCAAAATCATTTGTTACGCATGAATTTGAAGCTAACCCTTCCACTCCGCATTGATTTGAAGCTAACTCATGTGTTTCGCATGCATTTGAAGTTAAACCTTCTACTTCGCATTGATTTGAAGCAAAATCATTTGATTCACATGCATTTGTAGCTAAACATTCTACTCCGCATTAATTTCAAGCTAAGTCATGTGTTTCGCATGGATTTGAAGCAAAACCTTCTACTTCGCATTGATTGGAAGCTAACTCATGTGTTTCGTATGCATTTGATGCTAAACCTTCTACTCCTCATTCATATGAAGCTAAATCATGTGTTTCGCATGGATTGAAGCTAACCTTCTGTTCCGCATTGATTTGAAGCTAAATCAAGTGTTTCGCATGCATTTGAAGCTAAACCTTCTACTCCTCATTGATACGAAGCTAAATCATGTGTTTCGCTTGCATTTGAAGCTAAACCTACTATTCGGCATTGATTTGAAGCAAATCATGTGTTTCGCATGGATTTGAAGCAAAACCTTCTACTTCGCATTGATTTGAAGCTAAATCATGTGTTTCGCATGCATTTGAAGCTAAATCTTATATTCTGCATTGATTTGAAGCTAACTCATGTGTTTCGCATGCATTTGAAGCTAAACCTTCTACTCCGCATTGATTTGAAGCTAAATCATGTGTTTCGCATGTATTTGAAGCTAAACCTTCCACTCCGCATGGATTTGAACCTAAATCATGTGTTTCGCATGCATTCGAAGCTAAACCTTAAACTCCGCCTTGATTTGAAGCTAAAGCATGTGTTTCGCATGCATTCGAAGCTAAACCTTACACTCCGCATTGATTTGAAGCAAAATCATTTGTTAAGAATGCATTTGAAGCTAAATCTTCCACTCCGCATTGATTTGATGCTAAATCATGTGTCTTGCATGCATTTGAAGCTAAACCATTTATTCCGCATTGATTTGAAGCTAACTCATGTGTTTCGAATGCATTTGAAGCTAAACCTTCTACTCCGCATTGATTTGAATCTAAATCATGTGTTTCGCATGCATTTGAAGCTACACCTTCTATTCCGCATTGATTTGAAGCTAACTCATGTGTTTCGCATGCATTTGAAGTTAAACCTTCTACTTCGCATTGATTTGAAGCAAAATCATTTGATTCACATGCATTTGTAGCTAAACATTCTACTCCGCATTAATTTCAAGCCTAAGTCATGTGTTTCGCATGGATTTGAAGCAAAACCTTCTACTTCGCATTGATTGGAAGCTAACTCATGTGTTTCGTATGCATTTGATGCTAAACCTTCTACTCCTCATTCATATGAAGCTAAATCATGTGTTTCGCATGCATTTGAAGCTAAACTTCTGTTCCGCATTGATTTGAAGATAAATCAAGTGTTTCGCATGCATTTGAAGCTAAACCTTCTACTCCGCATTGATTTGAAGCTAAATCATGTGTTTCGCATGCATTTGAAGCTAATCCTTCCACTCCGAATTGATTTGAAGCTAAATCATGTGTTTCGCATGGATTGAAGCAAAACCTTCCACTCCGAATTGATTTGAAGCTAAATCAATGTGTTTCGCATTGATTTGAAGCAAAACCTTCTACTTCGCATTTATTTGAAGCTAAATCATGTGTTTCGCATGCATTTGAAGCTAAATCTTATATTCTGCATTGATTTGAAGCTAACTCATGTGTTTCGCATGCATTTGAAAGCTAAACCTTCTACTCCACATTGATTCAAGCTAAGTCATGTGTTTCGCATGCATTCGAAGCTAAACCTTACACTCCGCATTGATTTGAAGCAAAATCATTTGTTACGCATGCATTTGAAGCTAAACCTTCTATTCGTCACTGATTTGAAGCTAAATCATGTGTTTCGCATGCATTCGAAGCTAAACCTTACACTCCGCATTGATTTGAAGCAAAATCATTTGTTACGAATGCATTTGAAGCTAAACCTTCCACTCCGCATTGATTTGAAGCTAAATCATGTGTTTCGCATGCATTTGAAGCTAAACCATTTATTCCGCATTGATTGAAGCTAACTCATGTGTTTCGAATGCATTTGAAGCTAAACCTTCTACTCCGCATTGATTTGAAGCTAAATCATGTGTTTCGCATGCATTCGAAGCTAAACCTTACACTCCGCATTGATTTGAAGCAAAATCATTTGTTACGAATGCATTTGAAGCTAACCTTCCACTCCGCATTGATTTGAAGCTAAATCAAGTGTTTCGCATGCATTTGAAGCTAAACCTTCTACTCCGCATTGATTTGAAGCTAAATCATGTGTTTCGCATGCATTTGAAGCTAATCCTTCCACTCCGAATGATTTGAAGCTAAATCATGTGTTTCGCATTGATTTGAAGCAAAACCTTCTACTTCGCATTTATTTGAAGCTAAATCATGTGTTTCGCATGCATTTGAAGCTAAATCTTATATTCTGCATTGATTTGAAGCTAACTCATGTGTTTCGCATGCATTTGAAGCTAAACCTTCTAAACCGCATTGATTTGAAGCTAAATCATGTGTTTCGCATGCATTTGAAGCTAAACCTACTATTCTGCATTGATATGAAGCTAAATCATGTGTTTGGCATGCATTTGAAGCTAAACCTTCTATCGGCATTGATTTGAAGCTAAATCATGTGTTTTGCATGCATTTGAAGCTAAACCTTATATTCCGCACTGATTTGAAGCTAACTCATGTGTGTCGTATGCATTTGAAGCTAAACCTTCTACTCCGCATTGATTGAAGCTAAATCATGTGTTTTCGCATGCATTTGAAGGTAAACCTTCCACTTCGCATTGATTTGAAGCTAAATCATGTGTTTCGCATGCATTCGAAGCTAAACCTTACACTCCGCATTGATTTGAAGCAAAATCATTTGTTACGCATGGATTTGAAGCGAAACATTCTATTCGGCATTGATTTGAAGATAAATCATGTGTTTTCGCATGCATTTGAAGCTAAACCTTCTACTCCGCATTGATTTGAAGCTAAATTATGTGTCTCGCATGCATTTGAAGCTAAACCCTTCTATTCCGCTTGATTTGAAGCTAACTCATGTGTTTCGCATGCATTTGAAGTTAAACCTTCTACTTCGCATTGATTTGAAGCAAAATCATGTGTTTCGCATGCATTTGTAGCTAAACCTTTCACTCCGCATTGATTCAAGCTAAGTCATGTGTTTCGCATGGATTTGAACAAAACCTTCTACTTCGCATTGATTTGAAGCAAAATCATTTGTTACGCATGCATTTGAAGCTAAACCATCTATTCGGCATTGATTTGAAGCTAAATCATGTGTTTCGCATGCATTTGAAGCTAAACCTTCTAATCCGCATTGATTTGAAGCTAAATCATGTGTTTGCAAGCATTTGAAGCTAAACCTACTCCACATTGATTTCAAGCTACGTCATGTGTTCGCATTGGATTTGAAGCAAAACCTTCTACTTCGCATTGATTGAAGCAAAATCATTTGTTACGCATGCATTTGAAGCTAAACCTTCTATTCGGCATTGATTTGAAGCTAAATCCTGTTTCGCATGCATTTGAAGCTAAACCTTCTACTCCACGTTGATTTCAAACTAAGTCATGCGTTTCGCATGGATTTGAAGCAAAACCTTCTACTTCGCATTGATTTGAAGCCAACTCATGTGATTCGCGATGCATTTGAAGCTAAACCTTCTACTCCTCATTGATACGAAGCTAAATCATGTGTTTCGCATGCATTTGAAGCTAAACCTTCTATTCGGCATTGGTTTGAAGCAAAATCATGTGTTTCGCTTGCATT
>NW_027477795.1:0-55971 GCF_051020955.1 Megalopta genalis | reverse complement strand
TGTGAAATACACGAATTAGCTGCAAATTCAGACGAAACAAACGATTTTACTTCAATATCATGCGATATACACGATCTCGATTCAAATTCGTGCGAAATAGCGATTTTAAACAAACGATTTAGCTTCAAATTCATGCGAAAAGTACAATTTAGTTTCGGATTCATGCGAAATACACGAATTAGCTTCAAATTCACACGAAACAAACGTTTTACCTTCAATATCATGCGATATACACGATTTCGATCGAAATTCGTGCAAAATAGCGATTTTAAACAAACGATCTAGCTTCAAATTCATGCGAAATGAACAGTTTAGCTTCAGATTCATGCCAAATACACGAATCAGCTTTAAATCAACGCGAAACATACGATTTAGCCTAAATATCATGCGAAACACACGATTTCGATTGAAATTCGTGCGAAATATCGATTTTAAACAAACGATTTAGCTTCAAATTCATGCCAAATGAACAGTTTAGCTTCAAATTAATTCGAATTACACGATCTAGATTTAAATCCACGCGAAACAAACGATTTAGCTTCAAATTCCTGCGATATGAACAATTTAACTTCAGATTCATGTGAAATACACGAATTAGCTGCAAATTCAGACGAAACAAACGATTTTACTTCAATATCATGCGATATACACGATCTCGATTCAAATTCGTGCGAAATAGCGATTTTAAACAAACGATTTAGCTTCAAATTCATGCGAAAAGTACAATTTAGTTTCGGATTCATGCGAAATACACGAATTAGCTTCAAATTCACGGGGGAACATACGATTTAGCCCCAATATCATGCGAAACACACGATGTCGCTTCAAATTCGTGCGAAATAGCGATTTTAATCATACGATTTAGCTTCAAATTCATGCGATATGAACAATTTAGCTTCAGATTTGTGCGAAATACACGAATTAGCTTCAAATTCACACGAAACAAACGATTTAATTTCAATATCATGCGAAACACACGATTTCTATTGAAATTCGTGGAAAATATCGATTTTAAACAAACGATTTAGCTTCAAATTCATGCCAAATGAACAGTTTAGCTTCAAATTAATTCGAATTACACGATCTAGATTTAAATCCACGCGAAACAAACGATTTAGCTTCAAATTCCTGCGATATGAACAATTTAACTTCAGATTCATGTGAAATACACGAATTAGCTGCAAATTCAGACGAAACAAACGATTTTACTTCAATATCATGCGATATACACGATCTCGATTCAAATTCGTGCGAAATAGCGATTTTAAACAAACGATTTAGCTTCAAATTCATGCGAAAAGTACAATTTAGTTTCGGATTCATGCGAAATACACGAATTAGCTTCAAATTCACACGAAACAAACGTTTTACCTTCAATATCATGCGATATACACGATTTCGATCGAAATTCGTGCAAAATAGCGATTTTAAACAAACGATCTAGCTTCAAATTCATGCGAAATGAACAGTTTAGCTTCAGATTCATGCCAAATACACGAATCAGCTTTAAATCAACGCGAAACATACGATTTAGCCTAAATATCATGCGAAACACACGATTTCGATTGAAATTCGTGCGAAATATCGATTTTAAACAAACGATTTAGCTTCAAATTCATGCCAAATGAACAGTTTAGCTTCAAATTAATTCGAATTACACGATCTAGATTTAAATCCACGCGAAACAAACGATTTAGCTTCAAATTCATGCGATATGAACTATTTAACTTCAAATTCATGTGAAATACACGAATTAGCTGCAAATTCAGACGAAACAAACGATTTTACTTCAATATCATGCGATATACACGATCTCGCTTCAAATTCGTGCGAAATAGCGATTTTAATCATACGATTTAGCTTCAAATTCATGCGATATGAACAATTTAGCATCAGATTTGTGCGAAATACACGAATTAGCTTCAAATTCACACGAAACAAACGATTAAATTTCAATATCATGCGAAACACACGATTTCGCTTCAAATTCGTGCGAAATAGCGATTTTAAACAAACTATTTAGCTTCAAATTCATGCGAAATGAACAATTTAGCTTCAGATTCATGCGAAATACACGAATTAGCTTTAAATGAACCCGAAACATACGATTTAGCTTCAATATCATGCGAAACACACGATTTCGATTGAAATTGTGCAAAATATCGATTTTAAACAAACGATTTAGCTTCAAATTCATGCCAAATGAACAGTTTAGCTTCAAATTAATTCGAATTACACGATCGAGCTTTAAATCCACGCGAAACAAACGCTTTAGCTTCAAATTCATGCGATATGTACAATTTAACTTCAGATTCATGCGAAATACACGAATTAGCTTCAAATTCACGCGAAACATACGATTTAGCCCCAATATCATGCGAAACACACGATGTCGCTTCAAATTCGTGCGAAATAGCGATTTTAATCATACGATTTAGCTTCAAATTCATGCGATATGAACAATTTAGCATCAGATTTGTGCGAAATACACGAATTAGCTTCAAATTCACACGAAACAAACGATTTAATTTCAATCTCATGCGAAACACACGATTTCTATTGAAATTCGTGGAAAATATTGATTTTAAACAAACGATTTAGCTTCAAATTCATGCCAAATGAACAGTTTAGCTTCAAATTAATTCGAATTACACGATATAGATTAAAATCCACGCGAAACAAACGATTTAGCTTCAAATTCATGCGATATGAACAATTTAACTTCAGATTCGTGTGAAATACACGAATTAGCTGCAAATTCAGACGAAACAAACGATTTTACCTCAATTTCATGCGATATACACGATCTCGATTCAAAGTGGGGCGAAATAGCGAATTTAAACAAACGATTTAGCTTCAAATTCATGCGAAAAGTACAATTTAGTTTCGAATTCATGCGAAATACACGAATTAGCTTCAAATTGACACGAAACAAAAGTTTTAACTTCAATATCATGCGATATACACGATTTCGCTTCAAATTCGTGCGAAATAACGATTTTACACAAACGATTTAGCTTCAACTTCATGCCAAATGAACAGTTTAGCTTCAAATTAATTCGAATTACACGATCGAGCTTTAAATCCACGCGAAACAAACGATTTAGCTTCAAATTCATGCGATATGAACAATTTAACTTCAGATTCATGTGAAATACACGAATTAGCTGCAAATTCAGACGAAACAAAGGATTTAACTTCAATATCATGCGATATACACGATCTCGATTCAAATTCGTGCGAAATGGCGATTTTAAACAAACGATTTAGCTTCAAATTCATGCGAAAAGTACAATTTAGTTTCGGATTCATGCGAAATACACGAATAAGCTGCAAATTCACACGGAAACAAACGTTTTAACTTCAATATCATGCGATATACACGATTTCGCTTCAAATTCGTGCGAAATAACGATTTTAAACAAACGATTTAGCTTCAAATTCTTGCCAAATGAACAGTTTAGCTTCAAATTAATTCGAATTACACGATCGCGCTTTAAATCCAAGCGAAACAAACGATTTAGCTTCAAATTCATGCGATATGAACAATTTACTTCAGATTCATGTGAAATACACGAATTAGCTTCAAATTCACGCGAAACATACGATTTAGCCCCAATATCATGCGAAACACACGATGTCGCTTCAAATTCGTGCGAAATAGCGATTTTAATCATACGATTTAGCTTCAAATTCATGCGATATGAACAATTTAGCATCAGATTTGTGCGAAATACACGAATTAGCTTCAAATTCACACGAAACAAACGATTTAATTTCAATCTCATGCGAAACACACGATTTCGCTTCAAATTCGTGTGAAATAGCGATTTTAAACAAACTATTTAGCTTCAAATTCATGCGAAATGAACAATTTAGCTTCAGATTCATGCGAAATACACGAATTAGCTTTAAATCAACGCGAAACATACGATTTAGCTTCAATATCATGCGAAACACACGATTTCTATTGAAATTCGTGGAAAATATCGATTTTAAACAAACGATTTAGCTTCAAATTCATGCCAAATGAACAGTTTAGCTTCAAATTAATTCGAATTACACGATCTAGATTTAAATCCACGCGAAACAAACGATTTAGCTTCAAATTCATGCGATATGAACAATTTAACTTCAGATTCATGTGAAATACACGAATTAGCTGCAAATTTAGACGAAACAAACGATTTTACTTCAATATCATGCGATATACACGATCTCGATACAAATTCGTGCGAAATGGCGATTTTAAACAAACGATTTAGCTTCAAATTCATGCGAAAAGTACAATTTAGTTTCGGATTCATGCGAAATACACGAATAAGCTGCAAATTCACACGAAACAAACGTTTTAACTTCAATATCATGCGATATACACGATTTCGCTTCAAATTCGTGCGAAATAACGATTTTAAACAAACGATTTAGCTTCAAATTCTTGCCAAATGAACAGTTTAGCTTCAAATTAATTCGAATTACACGATCGCGCTTTAAATCCAAGCGAAACAAACGATTTAGCTTCAAATTCATGCGATATGAACAATTTACTTCAGATACATGTGAAATACACGAATTAGCTGCAAATTCAGACGAAACAAAGGATTTAACTTCAATATCATGCGATAAACACGATTTCGTTTTAAATTCTTGCGAAATAGCGAGTTTAAACAAACGATTTAGCTTCAAATTCATGCGGAATGAACAATTTAGCTTCAGATTCATGCGAAATACACGAATTAGCTATAAACCAACGCGAAACATACGATTTAGCTTCAATATCATGCGAAACACACGATTTAGCATCAATATCATGCGAAACACACGATTTCGATTGAAATTCGTGCAAAATAGCGATTTTAAACAAACGATTTAGCTTCAAATTCATGCCAAATGAACAGTTTAGCTTCAAATTAATTCGAATTACACGATCTAGATTTAAATCCACGCGAAATAGCGATTTTAATCATACGATTTAGCTTCAAATCATGCGATATGAACAATTAAGCTTCAGATTTGTGCGAAATACACGAATTAGCTTCAAATTCACACGAAACAAACGATTTAATTTCAATATCATGCGAAACACACGATTTCGATTCAAATACGTGCGAGATAGAGATTTTAAACAAACTATTTAGCTACAAATTCATGCGAAATGAACAATTTAGCTTCAGATTCATGCGAAATAAACTAATTAGCTGCAAATTCATGCGAAAAGTACAATTTAGTTTCGGATTCATGCGAAATACACGAATTAGCTTCAAATGCACACGAAACAAACGTTTTAACTTCAATATCATGCGATATACACGATTTCGCTTCAAATTCATGCGAAATGAACAATTTAGCATCAGATTCATGCGAAATACACGAATTAGCTTTAAATCAAACCGAAACATACGATTTAGCTTCAACATCATGCGAAACACACGATTTCGATTGAAATTCGTACAAAATATCGATTTTAAACAAACGATTTAGCTTCAAATTCATGCCAAATGAACAGTTTAGCTTCAAATTAATTCGAATTACACGATCGAGATTTAAATCCACGCGAAACAAACGCTTTAGCTTCAAATTCATGCGATATGAACAATTTAACTTCAGATTCATGCGAAATACACGAATTAGCTTCAAATTCACGCGAAACATACGATTTAGCCCCAATATCATGCGAAACACACGATGTCGCTTCAAATTCGTGCGAAATAGCGATTTTAATCATACGATGTAGCTTCAAATTCATGCGATATGAACAATTTAGCATCAGATTTGTGCGAAATACACGAATTAGCTTCAAATTCACACGAAACAAACGATTTAATTTCAATCTCATGCGAAACACACGATTTCGCTTCAAATTCGTGTGAAATAGCGATTTTAAACAAACTATTTAGCTTCAAATTCATGCGAAATGAACAATTTAGCTTCAGATTCATGCGAAATACACGAATTAGCTTTAAATCAACGCGAAACATACGATTTAGCTTCAATATCATGCGAAACACACGATTTCTATTGAAATTCGTGGAAAATATCGATTTTAAACAAACGATTTAGCTTCAAATTCATGCCAAATGAACAGTTTAGCTTCAAATTAATTCGAATTACACGATCTAGATTTAAATCCACGCGAAACAAACGATTTAGCTTCAAATTCATGCGATATGAACAATTTAACTTCAGATTCATGTGAAATACACGAATTAGCTGCAAATTTAGACGAAACAAACGATTTTACTTCAATATCATGCGATATACACGATCTCGATTCAAATTCGTGCGAAATGGCGATTTTAAACAAACGATTTAGCTTCAAATTCATGCGAAAAGTACAATTTAGTTTCGGATTCATGCGAAATACACGAATAAGCTGCAAATTCACACGAAACAAACGTTTTAACTTCAATATCATGCGATATACACGATTTCGCTTCAAATTCGTGCGAAATAACGATTTTAAACAAACGATTTAGCTTCAAATTCTTGCCAAATGAACAGTTTAGCTTCAAATTAATTCGAATTACACGATTTAGCTTTAAATCGACGCCAGACATACGATTTAGCTTCAATATCATGCGAAACACACGATTTAGCATCAATATCATGCGAAACACACAATTTCGATTGAAATTCGTGCAAAATAGCGATTTTAAACAAACGATTTAGCTTCAAATTCATGCCAAATGAACAGTTTAGCTTCAAATTAATTCGAATTACACGATCTAGATTTAAATCCACGCGAAACAAACGATTTAGCTTCAAATTCCTGCGATATGAACAATTTAACTTCAGATTCATGTGAAATACACGAATTAGCTGCAAATTCAGACGAAACAAACGATTTTACTTCAATATCATGCGATATACACGATCTCGATTCAAATTCGTGCGAAATAGCGATTTTAAACAAACGATTTAGCTTCAAATTCATGCGAAAAGTACAATTTAGTTTCGGATTCATGCGAAATACACGAATTAGCTTCAAATTCACACGAAACAAACGTTTTACCTTCAATATCATGCGATATACACGATTTCGATCGAAATTCGTGCAAAATAGCGATTTTAAACAAACGATTTAGCTTCAAATTCATGCGAAATGAACAGTTTAGCTTCAGATTCATGCGAAATACACGAATCAGCTTTAAATCAACGCGAAACATACGATTTAGCCTAAATATCATGCGAAACACACGACTTCGATTGAAATTCGTGCGAAATATCGATTTTAAACAAACGATTTAGCTTCAAATTCATGCCAAATGAACAGTTTAGCTTCAAATTAATTCGAATTACACGATCTAGATTTAAATCCACGCGAAACAAACGATTTAGCTTCAAATTCATGCGATATGAACAATTTAACTTCAAATTCATGTGAAATACACGAATTAGCTGCAAATTCAGACGAAACAAACGATTTTACTTCAATATCATGCGATATACACGATCTCGCTTCAAATTCGTGCGAAATAGCGATTTTAATCATACGATTTAGCTTCAAATTCATGCGATATGAACAATTTAGCTTCAGATTTGTGCGAAATACACGAATTAGATTCAAATTCACACGAAACAAACGATTAAATTTCAATATCATGCGAAACACACGATTTCGCTTCAAATTCGTGCGAAATAGCGATTTTAAACAAACTATTTAGCTTCAAATTCATGCGAAATGAACAATTTAGCTTCAGATTCATGCGAAATACACGAATTAGCTTTAAATGAACCCGAAACATACGATTTAGCTTCAATATCATGCGAAACACACGATTTCGATTGAAATTGTGCAAAATATCGATTTTAAACAAACGATTTAGCTTCAAATTCATGCCAAATGAACAGTTTAGCTTCAAATTAATTCGAATTACACGATCTAGATTTAAATCCACGCGAAACAAACGATTTAGCTTCAAATTCATGCGATATGAACAATTTAACTTCAGATTCATGTGAAATACACGAATTAGCTGCAAATTCAGACGAAACAAACGATTTTACCTCAATATCATGCGATATACACGATTTCGCTTCAAATTCGTGCGAAATAACGATTTTAAACAAACGATTTAGCTTCAACTTCATGCCAAATGAACAGTTTAGCTTCAAATTATTCGAATTACACGATCGAGCTTTAAATCCACGCGAAACAAACGATTTAGCTTCAAATTCATGCGATATGAACAATTTAACTTCAGATTCATGTGAAATACACGAATTAGCTGCAAATTCAGACGAAACAAACGATTTAACTTCATTATGATGCGATAAACACGATTTCGTTTTAAATTCTTGCGAAATAGCGATTTTAAAAAAACGATTTAGTTTCAAATTCATGCGAAATGAACAATTTAGCTTCAGATTCATGCGAAATACACGAATTAGCTTCAAATTCACGCGAAACATACGATTTGGCCCCAATATGATGCGAAACACACGATGTCGCTTCAAATTCGTGCGAAATAGCGATTTTAAACAAACGATTTAGCTTCAAATTCATGCCAAATGAACAGTTTAGCTTCAAATTAATTCGAATTACACGATCTAGATTTAAATCCACGCGAAACAAACGATTTAGCTGCAAATTCATGCGATATGAACAATTTAACTTCAAATTCATGTGAAATACACGAATTAGCTGCAAATTCAGACGAAACAAACGATTTTACTTCAATATCATGCGATATACACGATCTCGCTTCAAATTCGTGCGAAATAGCGATTTTAATCATACGATTTAGCTTCAAATTCATGCGATATGAACAATTTAGCTTCAGATTTGTGCGAAATACACGAATTAGATTCAAATTCACACGAAACAAACGATTAAATTTCAATATCATGCGAAACACACGATTTCGCTTCAAATTCGTGCGAAATAGCGATTTTAAACAAACTATTTAGCTTCAAATTCATGCGAAATGAACAATTTAGCTTCAGATTCATGCGAAATACACGAATTAGCTTTAAATGCACCCGAAACATACGATTTAGCTTCAATATCATGCGAAACACACGATTTCGCTTCAAATTCGTGCGAAATAACGATTTTAAACAACGATTTAGCTTCAAATTCATGCCAAATGAACAGTTTAGCTTCAAATTAATTCGAATTACACGATCGAGCTTTAAATCCACGCGAAACAAACGCTTTAGCTTCAAATTCATGCGATATGTACAATTTAACTTCAGATTCATGCGAAATACACGAATTAGCTTCAAATTCACGCGAAACATACGATTTAGCCCCAATATCATGCGAAACACACGATGTCGCTTCAAATTCGTGCGAAATAGCGATTTTAATCATACGATTTAGCTTCAAATTCATGCGATATGAACAATTTAGCATCAGATTTGTGCGAAATACACGAATTAGCTTCAAATTCACACGAAACAAACGATTTAATTTCAATCTCATGCGAAACACACGATTTCTATTGAAATTCGTGGAAAATATTGATTTTAAACAAACGATTTAGCTTCAAATTCATGCCAAATGAACAGTTTAGCTTCAAATTAATTCGAATTACACGATATAGATTTAAATCCACGCGAAACAAACGATTTAGCTTCAAATTCATGCGATATGAACAATTTAACTTCAGATTCGTGTGAAATACACGAATTAGCTGCAAATTCAGACGAAACAAACGATTTTACCTCAATATCATGCGATATACACGATCTCGATTCAAAGTGGGGCGAAATAGCGAATTTAAACAAACGATTTAGCTTCAAATTCATGCGAAAAGTACAATTTAGTTTCGAATTCATGCGAAATACACGAATTAGCTTCAAATTGACACGAAACAAACGTTTTAACTTCAATATCATGCGATATACACGATTTCGCTTCAAATTCGTGCGAAATAACGATTTTACACAAACGATTTAGCTTCAACTTCATTGCCAAATGAACAGTTTAGCTTCAAATTAATTCGAATTACACGATCGAGCTTTAAATCCACGCGAAACAAACGATTTAGCTTCAAATTCATGCGATATGAACAATTTAACTTCAGATTCATGTGAAATACACGAATTAGCTGCAAATTCAGACGAAACAAAGGATTTAACTTCAATATCATGCGATAAACACGATTTCGTTTTAAATTCTTGCGAAATAGCGATTTTAAACAAACGATTTAGCTTCAAATTCATGCGATATGAACAATTTAGCTTCAGATTTGTGCGAAATACACGAATTAGCTTCAAATTCACACGAAACAAACGATTTAATTTCAATATCATGCGAAACATACGATTTCGCTTCAAATTCGTGTGAAATAGCGATTTTAAACAAACTATTTAGCTTCAAATTCACGCGATATGAACAATTTAACTTCAGATTCATGTGAAATACACGAATTAGCTGCAAATTCAGACGAAACAAACGATTTAACTTCAATATCATGCGATGTACACGATTTCGCTTCAAATTCGTGCGAAATAACGATTTTAAACAAACGATTTAGCTTCAACTTCATGCCAAATGAACAGTTTAGCTTCAAATTAATTCGAATTACACGATCTAGATTTAAATCCACGCGAAACAAACGATTTAGCTTCAAATTCATGCGATATGAACAATTTAACTTCAGATTCATGTGAAATACACGAATTAGCTGCAAATTCAGACGAAACAAACGATTTTACCTCAATATCATGCGATATACACGATTTCGCTTCAAATTCGTGCGAAATAACGATTTTAAACAAACGATTTAGCTTCAACTTCATGCCAAATGAACAGTTTAGCTTCAAATTAATTCGAATTACACGATCGAGCTTTAAATCCACGCGAAACAAACGATTTAGCTTCAAATTCATGCGATATGAACAATTTAACTTCAGATTCATGTGAAATACACGAATTAGCTGCAAATTCAGACGAAACAAACGATTTAACTTCAATATGATGCGATAAACACGATTTCGTTTTAAATTCTTGCGAAATAGCGATTTTAAAAAAACGATTTAGTTTCAAATTCATGCGAAATGAACAATTTAGCTTCAGATTCATGCGAAATACACGAATTAGCTTCAAATTCACGCGAAACATACGATTTAGCCCCAATATGATGCGAAACACACGATGTCGCTTCAAATTCGTGCGAAATAGCGATTTTAAACAAACGATTTAGCTTCAAATTCATGCCAAATGAACAGTTTAGCTTCAAATTAATTCGAATTACTCGATCTAGATTTAAATCCACGCGAAACAAACGATTTAGCTTCAAATTCATGCGATATGAACAATTTAACTTCAGGTTCATGTGAAATACACGAATTAGCTGCAAATTCAGACGAAACAAACGATTTTACTTCAATATCATGCGATAAACACGATTTCGCTTCAAATTCGTGCGAAATAACGATTTTAAACAAACGATTTAGCTTCAACTTCAAGCCAAATGAACAGTTTAGCTTCAAATTAATTCGAATTACACGATCTAGATTTAAATCCTCGCGAAACAAACGATTTAGCTTCAAAGTTATGCGATATGAACAATTTAACTTCAGATTCATGTGAAATACACGAATTAGCTGCAAATTCAGACGAAACAAACGATTTTACTTCAATATCATGCGATATACACGATCTCGATTCAAATTTGTGTGAAATAACGATTTTAAACAAACGATTTAGCTTCAAATTCATGCGAAAAGTACAATTTAGTTTCGGATTCATGCGAAATACACGAATTAGCTTCAAATTCACACGAAACAAACGTTTTAACTTCAATATCATGCGATATACACGATTTCGCTTCAAATTCGTGCGAAATAGCGATTTTAAACAAACGATTTAGCTTCAAATTCATGCCAAATGAACAGTTTAGCTTCAAATTAATTCGAATTACACGATCTATATTTAAATCCACGCGAAACAAACGATTTAGCTTCAAATTCATGCGATATGAACAATTTAATTTCAGATTCATGTGAAATACACGAATTAGCTGCAAATTTAGACGAAACAAACGATTTAACTTCAATATCATGCGATAAACACGATTTCGTTTTAAATTCTTGCGAAATAGCGATTTTAAACAAACGATTTAGCTTCAAATTCATGCGATATGAACAATTTAACTTCAGATTCATGTGAAATACACGAATTAGCTGCAAATTCAGACGAAACAAACGATTTAACTTCAATATCCTGCGATATACACGATCTCGATTCAAATTCGTGCGAAATAGCGATTTTAAACAAACGATTTAGCTTCAAATTCTTGCGAAAAGTACAATTTAGTTTCGGATTCATGCGAAATACACTAATTAGCTTCAAATTCACGCGAAGCATACGATTTAGCTTCAATATCATCCGAAACACACGATTTCGCTTCAAATTCGTGCGAAATAACGATTTTAAATAATCGATTTTGCTTCAAATTTATGCGAAATGAACAATTTAGCTACAGATTCATGCGAAATACACGAATTAGCTTTAAATCAACGCGAAACATACGATTTAGCTTCAATATCATGCGAAACACACGATTTCGATTGAAATTCGTGCAAAATAGCGATTTTAAACAAACGATTTAGCTTCAAATTCATGCCAAATGAACAGTTTAGCTTCAAATTAATTCGAATTACACGATCTAGATTTAAATCCACGCGAAACAAACGATTTAGCTTCAAATTCATGCGATATGAACAATTTAACTTCAGATTCATGTGAAATACACGAATTAGCTGCAAATTCAGACGAAACAAACGATCTTACTTCAATATCATGCGATATACACGATCTCGATGCAAATTCGTGCGAAATAGCGATTTTAAACAAACGATTTAGCTTCAAATTCATGCTAAATGAACAGTTTAGCTTCAAATTAATTCGAATTACACGATCTAGATTTAAATCCACGCGAAACAAACGATTTAACTTCAAATTCATGCGATATGAACAATTTAACTTCAGATTCATGTGAAATACACGAGTTAGCTGCAAATTCAGACGAAACAAACGATTTTACTTCAATATCATGCGATATACACGATCTCGATTCAAATTCGTGCGAAATAGCGATTTTAAACAAACGATTTAGCTTCAAATTCACGCCAAATGAACAGTTTAGCTTCAAATTAATTCGAATTACACGATCTAGATTTAAATCCACGCGAAACAAACGATTTAACTTCAAATTCATGCGATATGAACAATTTAACTTCAGATTCATGTGAAATACACGAATTAGCTGCAAATTCAGACGAAACAAACGATTTTACTTCAATATCATGCGATATACACGATCTCGATTCAAATTCGTGCGAAATAGCGATTTTAAACAAACGATTTAGCTTCAAATTCATGCGAAACGAACGAGTTAGCTTCAAATCCATGCGAAACACATGATTTAGCTGCAAATCAATGCGATGCAGAAGCTTTAGCTTCAAATCCATGCGATACACTAGATTTAGCTGCAAATCAATGCGATGTAGAAGGTTCTGCTTCAAATCCATGCGACACAAATGATTAAGCTTCAAATCAATGCGATGTAGATGGTTTGCTTCAAATCCATGCAATACACAAGATTTAGCTTCAAATCAATGCGATGTAGAAGGTTTAGCTTCAAATCCATGCGAAACCAATGATTTAGCTTCAGATACTTACGATATAAGTGATATAGCATCAAATGCAGACGAAACAAACGAGCTAGCTTCAACTCCATTCGAAACATATGATTTAGTTTCAACGCAATGCGAAGTAGTAGGATTAGCTTCAAATGCATGCGACACAAATGATTTAGCTTCAAAGCAATGCGATGTAGAAGGTTTAGCTACAAATACATGCGAAACAAATGTTTTAGCACAGGAACTTGCTGTATAAGTGATATAGCTTCAAATGCAGGCGAAACAAGTGAGTTCGTTTCGAAACCATGTGATATACATGATTTAGCTTTAAATCAATGCGATGTAGAAGGCTTAGCTTCAAATCCAGGCGGAACAAATGGTTTAGCTTCAAATACCTGTGAGATACATGAAATAGCTTCAAATGCAGGCAAAACAAACGAGTTAGCTTTAAATCCATGCAAAACACACGATTAAGCTTCAAGTGCATGCGAAACACATGATGTAGGTTCAAATTCATGGGAAATACATGATTTAGCTTCAAAACAGTGCGAAGTAGAAGGCTTAGCTTCAAATCCATGCTTATCTAATGGTTCGGCTTCAAATAATTGTGAAATACATGACTTAGCTTCAACTGCATGCGAAACAAACGAGTTAGCTTCAAATCCAAGCGAAGTAGAAGGCTCAGCTTCAAATCCATGCGAAACAAATGGTTTAGCTTCAAATACTTGCGATATAAATGATATAGCTTCAAATGCAGGCGAAACAAACGAGTTAGCTTCAAATCCATGTGAAACAAATGATTTAGCTTCAAATTCATGCAAATCACGTGGATTGTCTTCATATTCTTGCGAAACAAATGGTTTAGCTTCCGATACTTGTGATAAACGTGAATTAGCTACAACTGCATGCGAAACCAACGAGTTAGCTTCAAATACTTGCGATATAAATAAAGTAGATTCAAAAGCAGGAAAAACGAACGAGTTAGCTTCAAATCCATGAGATACACATGATTTAGCTTCAAAACAATGCGATGTAGAAGGTTTAGCTTCAAATCCATGCGATACACAAGATTTAGCTTCAAATCAATGCGATGTAGTAGGTTCAGCTTCAAATCCATGCGACACATATGATTTAGCTTCAAATACTTGCGATATAAGTGATATAGCTTCAAAAGCTGGAGGAACAAGCGATGTAGCTTCAATTCCATGCGAAACAAATGATTTAGCTTCAAATCAATGCGGAGTAGAAGGCTTAGCTTCAAATTCATGGGAAACAATTGGTTTAGCTACAAATACTTCTGATATACATTATTTAGCTACAACTGCATGCGAAACAAACGAGTTAGCATCAAATCCATACGAAACACATTATTTAGCTTCAAATCAATTCGAAGGACAAGGCTTAGATTCAAATCCATGCGAAACAAATGATTTAGCTTCAAATCAATGCGAAGTAGAAGGCATAGCTTCATATCCATGCGAAACAAATGGTTTAGCTACAAATACTTGTGATATACATTATTTAGCTACAACTGCATGCGAAACAAACGAGTTAGCATCAAATCCATGCGAAACACATGATTAAGCTTCAAATCAATGCGATGTAGATGGTTTTCTTCAAATCCATGCGATACACAAGATTTAGCTTCAAATCAATGCGATGTAGTAGGTTCAGCTTCAAATCCATGCGATATAAGTGATATAGCTTCAAATGCAGGAGGAACAAACGATGTAGCTTCAATTCCATGCGAAACAAATGATTTAGCTTCAAATCAATGCGATGTAGAAGGTTTAGCTTCAAATCAATAAGAGGTAGAAGGTTTAGCTTCAAATCAATAGAATGTAGAAGGTTTAGCTACAAATCAATGCGATGTAGAAGTTTTAGCTTCAAATCCATACTAAACACATGATTTAGCTTCAAATCAATTCGAAGGACAAGGCTTAGATTCAAATCCATGCGAAACAAATGATTTAGCTTCAACTCAATGCGAAGTAGAAGGCATAGCTTCAAATCCATGCGAAACAAATGGTTTAGCTACAAATACTTGTGATATACATTATGTAGCTACAACTGCATGCGAAACAAACGAGTTAGCTTCAAATCCATGCGAAACACATGATTTAGCTCCAAATCAATGCGATGTAGAAGGTTTAGCTTCAAATCCATGCGATACACATGATTTAGCTTCAAATAAATTCGAAGGACAAGGCTTAGACTCAAATCCATGCGAAACAAATGGTTTAGCTTCAAATGAATGCGAAGTAGAAGGGGTAGCTTCAAATCCATGCGAAACAAATGATTTAGCTTCAAATGAATGCGAAGTAGAATGCTTAGCTTCAAATCCATGCAAAACAAATGGTTTAGCTACAAATACTTGTGATATGCATTATTTAGCTACAACTGCATGCGAAACGAACGAGTTAGCTTCAAATCCATGCGAAACACATGATTTAGCTTCAAATTAATGCGATGAAGAAGGTTTAGCTTCAAATCCATGCAAAACAAATGATATAGCTTCAAACACTTGTGGTGTAAGTGATATAGCTTCAAATGAAGACTAATCAAACGAGTTAGCTTCAAAATCCACGCGATACACATAATTTAGTTTCAAATACTAGCGATATAAGTGATGTAGATTCAACTGCAGGCGAAACGAACGAGTTAGCTTCAAATCCATGCGAAACACATGACTTACCTGCAAATCAATGCGATGTAGAAGCTTTAGCTTCAAATCCATGCGAAACACATGATTCAGCTGCAAATCAATGCGATGTAGAAGGTTCAGATTCAAATCCATGCGAAACAAATGATATAGCTTCAAACACTTGTGGTGTAAGTGATATAGCTTCAAATGAAGACTAATCAAACGAGTTAGCTTCAAAATCCACGCGATACACATAATTTAGTTTCAAATACTAGCGATATAAGTGATGTAGATTCAACTGCAGGCGAAACGAACGAGTTAGCTTCAAATCCATATGAAACACATGATTTAGCTGCAAATCAATGTGATGTGGAAGGTTTAGCTTCAAATCCATGCGATACACATGATTAAGCTTCAAATCAATGCGATGAAGAAGGTTCAGCTTCAAATCCATGCAAAACAAATGATATAGCTTCAAACACTTGTGGTGTAAGTGATATAGCTTCAAATGAAGACTAATCAAACGAGTTAGCTTCAAAATCCACGCGATACACATGATTTACATTCAAATACTAGCGATATAAGTGATGTAAATTCAACTGCAGGCGAAACGAACGAGTTAGCTTCAAATCCATGCGAAACACATGATTTAGCTGCAAATCAATGCGATGTAGAAGCTTTAGCTTCATATCCATGCGATACACTAGATTTAGCTTCAAATCAATGCGATGTAGAAGGTTCTGCTTCAAATCCATACGACACATATGATTTAGATTCAAATACTTGCGATATAAGTGATATAGCTTCAAAAGCTGGAGAAACAAACGAGGTAGCTTCAATTCCATGCGAAACAAATGATTTAGCTTCAAATCAATGAGAAGAAGAAGGCTTAGCTTCAAATTCGTGCGAAACAAATGGTTTAGCTACAAATGCTTGTGATATACATTATTTAGCTACAACTGCATGCGAAACTAACGAGTTAGCATCAAATCCATGCGAAACACATGATTAAGCTTCAAATGAATGCGATGAAAGAAGGTTTAGCTTCAAATCAATAGAATGTAGAAGGTTTAGCTTCAAATCAATGCGATGTAGTAGGTTCAGCTTCAAATCCATGCGGCACATATGATTTAGCTTCAAATACTTGCGATATAAGTGATATAGTTTCAAATGGAGGCGAAACGAACGAGTTAGCTCCAAATCCATGCAAAACACATGATTTTTGCTGCCAATCAATGCGATGTAGAAGGTTTAGCTTCAAATACATGCCATGTAGAAGGTTTAGCTTCAAAATCAGTAAGAGGTAGAAGGTTTAGCTTCAAATGAATAGAATGTAGAAGGTTTAGCTACAAATCAATTGCGATGTATAAGGTTTAGCATCAAATCCATACGAAACACATGATTTAGCTTCAAATCAATTCGAAGGACAAGGCTTAGATTCAAATCCATGCGAAACGAATGATTTAGCTTCAAATCAATGCGAAGTAGAAGGCATATCTTCAAATCCATGCGAAACAAATGGTTTAGCTACAAATACTTGTGATATACGTTATATAGCTACAAATGCATGCGAAACAAACGAGTTAGCTTCAAATCCATGCGAAACACATGATTTAGCTTCAAATCAATGCGATGTAGAAGGTTTAGCTTCAAATCCATACGAAACACATGATTTAGCTTCAAATCAATTCGAAGGACAAGGCTTAGATTCAAATCCATGCGAAACAAATGATTTAGCTTCAAATCAATGCGAAGTAGAAGGCATAGCTTCATATCCATGCGAAACAAATGGTTTAGCTACAAATACTTGTGATATACATTATTTAGCTACAACTGCATGCGAAACAAACGAGTTAGCATCAAATCCATGCGAAACACATGATTAAGCTTCAAATCAATGCGATGTAGATGGTTTTCTTCAAATCCATGCGATACACAAGATTTAGCTTCAAATCAATGCGATGTAGTAGGTTCAGCTTCAAATCCATGCGATATAAGTGATATAGCTTCAAATGCAGGAGGAACAAACGATGTAGCTTCAATTCCATGCGAAACAAATGATTTAGCTTCAAATCAATGCGATGTAGAAGGTTTAGCTTCAAATCAATAAGAGGTAGAAGGTTTAGCTTCAAATCAATAGAATGTAGAAGGTTTAGCTACAAATCAATGCGATGTAGAAGTTTTAGCTTCAAATCCATACTAAACACATGATTTAGCTTCAAATCAATTCGAAGGACAAGGCTTAGATTCAAATCCATGCGAAACAAATGATTTAGCTTCAACTCAATGCGAAGTAGAAGGCATAGCTTCAAATCCATGCGAAACAAATGGTTTAGCTACAAATACTTGTGATATACATTATGTAGCTACAACTGCATGCGAAACAAACGAGTTAGCTTCAAATCCATGCGAAACACATGATTTAGCTCCAAATCAATGCGATGTAGAAGGTTTAGCTTCAAATCCATGCGATACACATGATTTAGCTTCAAATAAATTCGAAGGACAAGGCTTAGACTCAAATCCATGCGAAACAAATGGTTTAGCTTCAAATGAATGCGAAGTAGAAGGGGTAGCTTCAAATCCATGCGAAACAAATGATTTAGCTTCAAATGAATGCGAAGTAGAATGCTTAGCTTCAAATCCATGCAAAACAAATGGTTTAGCTACAAATACTTGTGATATGCATTATTTAGCTACAACTGCATGCGAAACGAACGAGTTAGCTTCAAATCCATGCGAAACACATGATTTAGCTTCAAATTAATGCGATGAAGAAGGTTTAGCTTCAAATCCATGCAAAACAAATGATATAGCTTCAAACACTTGTGGTGTAAGTGATATAGCTTCAAATGAAGACTAATCAAACGAGTTAGCTTCAAAATCCACGCGATACACATAATTTAGTTTCAAATACTAGCGATATAAGTGATGTAGATTCAACTGCAGGCGAAACGAACGAGTTAGCTTCAAATCCATGCGAAACACATGACTTACCTGCAAATCAATGCGATGTAGAAGCTTTAGCTTCAAATCCATGCGAAACACATGATTCAGCTGCAAATCAATGCGATGTAGAAGGTTCAGATTCAAATCCATGCGAAACAAATGATATAGCTTCAAACACTTGTGGTGTAAGTGATATAGCTTCAAATGAAGACTAATCAAACGAGTTAGCTTCAAAATCCACGCGATACACATAATTTAGTTTCAAATACTAGCGATATAAGTGATGTAGATTCAACTGCAGGCGAAACGAACGAGTTAGCTTCAAATCCATATGAAACACATGATTTAGCTGCAAATCAATGTGATGTGGAAGGTTTAGCTTCAAATCCATGCGATACACATGATTAAGCTTCAAATCAATGCGATGAAGAAGGTTCAGCTTCAAATCCATGCAAAACAAATGATATAGCTTCAAACACTTGTGGTGTAAGTGATATAGCTTCAAATGAAGACTAATCAAACGAGTTAGCTTCAAAATCCACGCGATACACATGATTTACATTCAAATACTAGCGATATAAGTGATGTAAATTCAACTGCAGGCGAAACGAACGAGTTAGCTTCAAATCCATGCGAAACACATGATTTAGCTGCAAATCAATGCGATGTAGAAGCTTTAGCTTCATATCCATGCGATACACTAGATTTAGCTTCAAATCAATGCGATGTAGAAGGTTCTGCTTCAAATCCATACGACACATATGATTTAGATTCAAATACTTGCGATATAAGTGATATAGCTTCAAAAGCTGGAGAAACAAACGAGGTAGCTTCAATTCCATGCGAAACAAATGATTTAGCTTCAAATCAATGAGAAGAAGAAGGCTTAGCTTCAAATTCGTGCGAAACAAATGGTTTAGCTACAAATGCTTGTGATATACATTATTTAGCTACAACTGCATGCGAAACTAACGAGTTAGCATCAAATCCATGCGAAACACATGATTAAGCTTCAAATGAATGCGATGAAAGAAGGTTTAGCTTCAAATCAATAGAATGTAGAAGGTTTAGCTTCAAATCAATGCGATGTAGTAGGTTCAGCTTCAAATCCATGCGGCACATATGATTTAGCTTCAAATACTTGCGATATAAGTGATATAGTTTCAAATGGAGGCGAAACGAACGAGTTAGCTCCAAATCCATGCAAAACACATGATTTTTGCTGCCAATCAATGCGATGTAGAAGGTTTAGCTTCAAATACATGCCATGTAGAAGGTTTAGCTTCAAATCAGTAAGAGGTAGAAGGTTTAGCTTCAAATGAATAGAATGTAGAAGGTTTAGCTACAAATCAATTGCGATGTATAAGGTTTAGCATCAAATCCATACGAAACACATGATTTAGCTTCAAATCAATTCGAAGGACAAGGCTTAGATTCAAATCCATGCGAAACGAATGATTTAGCTTCAAATCAATGCGAAGTAGAAGGCATATCTTCAAATCCATGCGAAACAAATGGTTTAGCTACAAATACTTGTGATATACGTTATATAGCTACAAATGCATGCGAAACAAACGAGTTAGCTTCAAATCCATGCGAAACACATGATTTAGCTTCAAATCAATGCGATGTAGAAGGTTTAGCTTCAAATCCATACGAAACACATGATTTAGCTTCAAATCAATTCGAAGGACAAGGCTTAGATTCAAATCCATGCGAAACAAATGATTTAGCTTCAAATCAATGCGAAGTAGAAGGCATAGCTTCAAATCCATGCGAAACAAATAGTTTAGCTACAAATACTTGTGATATACATTATGTAGCTACAACTGCATGCGAAACAAACGAGTTAGCTTCAAATCCATGCGAAAAACATGATTTAGCTTCAAATCAATGCGATGTAGAAGGTTAGCTTCAAATCCATGCGATATAAGTGATATAGCTTCAAATGCAGGAGGAACAAACGAGGTAGCTTCAATTCCCATGCGAAACAAATGATTTAGCTTCAAATCAATGCGATGTAGAAGGTTTAGCTTCAAATCAATAAGAGGTAGAAGGTTTAGCTTCAAATCAATAGAATGTAGAAGGTTTAGCTACAAATCAATGCGATGTAGAAGGTTTAGCTTCAAATCCATACGAAATACATGATTTAGCTTCAAATCAATTCGTAGGACAAGGCTTAGATTCAAATCCATGCGAAACAAATGATTTAGCTTCAAATCAATGCGAAGTAGAAGGCATAGCTTCAAATCCATGCGAAACAAATGGTTTAGCTTCAAATGAATGCGAAGTAGAAGGCTTAGCTTCAAATCCATGCAAAACAAATGGTTTAGCTACAAATACTTATGATATATATCATTTAGCTACAACTGTATGCGAAACGAACGAGTTAGCTTCAAATCCATGCTATTCACATGATTTAGCTTCAAGTCCATGCGATACAGAAGATTTAGCTTCAAATCAATGCGATGTAGTTGGTTCAGCTTCAAATCCATGCGACACATATGATTTAGCTTCAAATACTTGCGATATATGTGATATAGCTTCAAAAGCTGTAGGAACAAACGAGGTAGCTTCAATTCCATGCGATACACATGATCTAGCTTCAAGTCCATGCGATACACAAGATTTAGCTTCAAATCAATGCGATGTAGTAGGATCAGCTTCAAATCCATGGGAAACAAATGGTTTAGCTTCAAATCAATGCGATGTAGAAGGCTTAGCATCAAATTCATGGGAAACAAATGGTTTAGCTACAAATACTTGTGATATACATTATTTAGCTACAACTGCATGCGAAACTAACGAGTTAGCTTCAAATCCATGCGTAACACACGATTTATCTTCAAATCAATGCGATGTAGAAGGTTTAGCTTCAAATCAATAAATGGTAGACGGTTTAGCTTCAAATCAATAGAATATAGTAGGTTTAGCTTCAAATCAATGCGATGTAGAAGGTTTAGCTTCAAATCCATACCAAACACATGATTTAGCTCCAAATCAATTCGAAGGACAAGGCTTAGATTCAAATCCTTGCGAAACAAATGATTTAGCTTCAAATGAATGCGAAGTAGAAGGCTTAGCTTCAAATCCATGCAAAACAAATGGTTTAGCTACAAATACTTATGATATATATCATTTAGCTACAACTGCATGCGAAACGAACGAGTTAGCTTCAAATCCATGCTATTGGCATGATTTAGCTTCAAGTGAATGCGATACAGAAGATTTAGCTTCAAATCAATGCGATGTCGTTGGTTCAGCTTCAAATCCATGCGACACATATGATTTAGCTTCAAATACTTGCGATATATGTGATATAGCTTCAAAAGCTGTAGGAACAAACGAGGTAGCTTCAATTCCATGCGAAACACATGATTAAGCTTCAAATCAATGCGATGTAGATGGTTTGAATCAGATCCATGCGATACAAATGATATAGCTTCAAATGCAGGAGGAACAAACGAGGTAGCTTCAATTCCATGCGAAACAAATGATTTATCTTCAAATCAATGCGATGTAGAAGGTTTAGCTTCAAATCAATAAAAGGTAGAAGGTTTAGCCTCAAATCAATAGAATATAGTAGGTTTAGTTTCAAATCAATTCGATGTAGAAGGTTTAGCTTCAAATCCATACGAAACACATGATTTAGCTTCAAATCAATTCGAAGGACAAGGCTTAGATTCAAATCCATGCGAAACAAATGATTTAGCTTCAAATGAATGCGAAGTAGAAGGCTTAGCTTCAAATACATACAAAATAAATGGTTTAGCTACAAATACTTGTGATATACATTATTAAGCTACAACTGCATGCGAAACGAACGAGTTAGCTTCAAATCCATGCGATTCACATGATTTAGCTTCAAACCAATGCGATGTAGAAGGTTTAGCTTCAAATCCATGCGATACACAAGATTTATCTTCAAATCAATGATATGTAGAAGGTTTAGATTCAAATCCATGCGATACAAAAGATTTAGCTTCAAATCAATGCGATGTAGTAGGTTCAGCTTCAAATCCATGCGGCACATATGACTTAGCTTCAAATACTTGCGATATAAGTGATATAGTTTCAAATGGAGGCGAAACGAACGAGTTAGCTTCAAATCCATGCGATACACTAGATTTAGCTTCAAATCAATGCGATGTAGAAGGTTTAGCTTCAAATCAATAAAAGGTAGAAGGTTTAGCTTCAAATCAATAGAATATAGTAGGTTTAGCTTCAAATCAATGCGATGTAGAAGGTTTAGCTTCAAATCAATGCGATGTAGAAGGTTTAGCTTCAAATCAATGCGATGTAGAAGGTTTAGCTTCAAATCAATGCGATGTAGAAGGTTTAGCTTCAAATCCATACCAAACACATGATTTAGCTTCAAATCAATTAGAAGGACAAGGCTTAGATTCAAATCCATGCGAAACAAATGATTTAGCTTCAAATGAATGCGAAGTAGAAGGCTTAGCTTCAAATCCATGCAAAACAAATGGTTTAGCTACAAATACTTGTGATATACATTATTAAGCTACAACTGCATGCGAAACGAACGAGTTAGCTTCAAATCCAAGCGATTCACATGATTTAACTTCAAACCAATGCGATGTAGAAGGTTTAGCTTCAAATCCATGCGATACACAAGATTTAGCTTCAAATAAATGCGATGTAGTTGGTTCAGCTTCAAATCAATGCGATGTAGTAGGTTTAGCTTCAAATCCATGCGACACATATGTTTTAGCTTCAAATACTTGCGATATAAGTGATATAGCTTTAAATACTGTAGGAACAAACGAGGTAGCTTCAATTCCATGCGAGACACGTGATTTAGCTTCAAATCAATGCGATGTAGAAGGTTTAGCTTCAAATCCATACGAAACACATGATTTAGCTTCAAATAAATTCGAAGGACAATGCTTAGATTCAAATCCATGCGAAACAAATGATTTAGCTTCAAATGAATGCGAAGTAGAAGGCTTAGCTTCAAATCTATGCGAAACACACGATTTATCTTTAAATCAAAGCGATGTAGAAGGTTTAGATTCAAATGCATGCGATACAAAAGATTTAGCTTCAAATCAATGCGATGTAGTATGTTCAGCTTCAAATCCATGCGGCACATATGATTTAGCTTCAAATACTTGCGATATATGTGATATAGCTTCAAAAGCTGTAGGAACAAACGAGGTAGCTTCAATTCCATGCGAAACACATGATTAAGCTTCAAATCAATGCGATGTAGATGGTTTGAATCAGATCCATGCGATACAAATGATATAGCTTCAAATGCAGGAGGAACAAACGAGGTAGCTTCAATTCCATGCGAAACAAATGATTTATCTTCAAATCAATGCGATGTAGAAGGTTTAGCTTCAAATCAATAAAAGGTAGAAGGTTTAGCTTCAAATCAATAGAATATAGTAGGTTTAGTTTCAAATCAATTCGATGTAGAAGGTTTAGCTTCAAATCCATACGAAACACATGATTTAGCTTCAAATCAATTCGAAGGACAAGGCTTAGATTCAAATCCATGCGAAACAAATGATTTAGCTTCAAATGAAAGCGAAGTAGAAGGCTTAGCTTCAAATACATACAAAATAAATGGTTTAGCTACAAATACTTGTGATATACATTATTAAGCTACAACTGCATGCGAAACGAACGAGTTAGCTTCAAATCCATGCGATTCACATGATTTAGCTTCAAACCAATGCGATGTAGAAGGTTTAGCTTCAAATCCATGCGATACACAAGATTTATCTTCAAATCAATGATATGTAGAAGGTTTAGATTCAAATCGATGCGATACAAAAGATTTAGCTTCAAATCAATGCGATGTAGTAGGTTCAGCTTCAAATCCATGCGGCACATATGACTTAGCTTCAAATACTTGCGATATAAGTGATATAGTTTCAAATGGAGGCGAAACGAACGAGTTAGCTTCAAATCCATGCGATACACTAGATTTAGCTTCAAATCAATGCGATGTAGAAGGTTTAGCTTCAAATCAATAAAAGGTAGAAGGTTTAGCTTCAAATCAATAGAATATAGTAGGTTTAGCTTCAAATCAATGCGATGTAGAAGGTTTAGCTTCAAATCAATGCGATGTAGAAGGTTTAGCTTCAAATCCATACCAAACACATGATTTAGCTTCAAATCAATTAGAAGGACAAGGCTTAGCTTCAAATCCATGCGAAACAAATGATTTAGCTTCAAATGAATGCGAAGTAGAAGGCTTAGCTTGAAATCCATGCAAAACAAATGGTTTAGCTACAAATACTTGTGATATACATTATTAAGCTACAACTACATGCGAAACGAACGAGTTAGCTTCAAATCCATGCGATTCACATGATTTAGCTTCAAACCAATGCGATGTAGAAGGTTTAGCTTCAAATCCATGCGATACACAAGATTTAGCTTCAAATCAATGCGATGTAGTAGGTTCAGCTTCAAATCCATGCGACACATATGTTTTAGCTTCAAATACTTGCGATATAAGTGATATAGCTTTAAATACTGTAGGAACAAACGAGGTAGCTTCAAGTCCATGCGAGACACATGATTTAGCTTCAAATCAATTCGATTTAGAAGGTTTGGCTTCAAATCCATACGAAACACATGATTTAGCTTCAAATCAATTCGAAGGACAAGGCTTAGATTCAAATCCATGCGAAACAAATGATTTATCTTCAAATGAATGCGAAGTAGAAGGCTTAGCTTCAAATCCATGCAAAACAAATGGTTTAGCTACAAATACTTGTGATATACATTATTAAGCTACAACTGCATGCGAAACGAACGAGTTAGCTTCAAATCCATGCGAAACACATGATTTAGCTGCAAATCAATGTGATCTAGAAGGCATAGCTTCAAATCCATGCGATACACATTATTAAGCTTCAAATCAATGCGATTTAGATGGTTTGCTTCAAATTCATGCGACACACAAGATTTAGCTTCAAATCAATGCGATGTAGTATGTTCAGCTTCAAATCCATGCGATATACTGATATAGATTCAAAAGTAGGAGGAACAAACGAGGTAGCTACAATTCCATGCGAAACAAATGAGTTAGCTTCAAATGAATGCGAAGTAGAAGGCTTAACTTCAAATCCATGCAAAACAAATGGTTTAGCTACAAATACTTTTGATATATATCATTTAGCTACAACTGCATGTGAAACGAACGAGTTAGCTTCAAATCCATGCGATTCACATGATTTAGCTTCAAACCAATGCGATGTAGAAGGTTTAGCTTCAAATCCATGCGATACACAAGATTTAGCTTCAAATCAATGCGATGTAGAAGGTTCTGCTTCAAATCCATACGACACATATGATTTAGATTCAAATACTTGCGATATAAGTGATATAGCTTCAAAAGCTGGAGGAACAAGCGAGGTAGCTTCAATTCCATGCGAAACACACGATTTAGCTTCAAATCAATGCGATGTAGAAGGTTTAGCTTCAAATCAATGCGATGTAGAAGGTTTAGCTTCAAATCCATACCAAACACATGATTTAGCTTCAAATCAATTAGAAGGACAAGGCTTAGATTCAAATCCATGCGAAACAAATGATTTAGCTTCAAATGAATGCGAAGTAGAAGGCTTAGCTTCAAATCCATGCAAAACAAATGGTTTAGCTACAAATACTTGTGATATACATTATTAAGCTACAACTGCATGCGAAACGAACGAGTTAGCTTCAAATCCATGCGATTCACATGATTTAGCTTCAAACCAATGCGATGTAGAAGGTTTAGCTTCAAATCCATGCGATACACAAGATTTAGCTTCAAATCAATGCGATGTAGTAGGTTCAGCTTCAAATCAATGCGATGTAGTAGGTTTAGCTTCAAATCCATGCGACACATATGTTTTAGCTTCAAATACTTGCGATATAAGTGATATAGCTTTAAATACTGTAGGAGCAAACGAGGTAGCTTCAATTCCATGCGAGACACGTGATTTAGCTTCAAATCAATGCGATGTAGAAGGTTTAGCTTCAAATCCATACGAAACACATGATTTAGCTTCAAATAAATTCGAAGGACAATGCTTAGATTCAAATCCATGCGAAACAAATGATTTAGCTTCAAATGAATGCGAAGTAGAAGGCTTAGCTTCAAATCTATGCGAAACACACGATTTATCTTTAAATCAAAGCGATGTAGAAGGTTTAGATTCAAATGCATGCGATACAAAAGATTTAGCTTCAAATCAATGCGATGTAGTATGTTCAGCTTCAAATCCATGCGGCACATATGATTTAGCTTCAAATACTTGCGATATATGTGATATAGCTTCAAAAGCTGTAGGAACAAACGAGATAGCTTCAATTCCATGCGAAACACATGATTTAGCTTCAAACCAATGCGATGTAGAAGGTTTAGCTTCAAATCCATGCGATACACAAGATTTAGCTTCAAATCAATGCGATGTAGTAGGTTCAGCTTCAAATCAATGCGATGTAGTAGGTTTAGCTTCAAATCCATGCGACACATATGTTTTAGCTTCAAATACTTGCGATATAAGTGATATAGCTTTAAATACTGTAGGAGCAAACGAGGTAGCTTCAATTCCATGCGAGACACGTGATTTAGCTTCAAATCAATGCGATGTAGAAGGTTTAGCTTCAAATCCATACGAAACACATGATTTAGCTTCAAATAAATTCGAAGGACAATGCTTAGATTCAAATCCATGCGAAACAAATGATTTAGCTTCAAATGAATGCGAAGTAGAAGGCTTAGCTTCAAATCTATGCGAAACACACGATTTATCTTTAAATCAAAGCGATGTAGAAGGTTTAGATTCAAATGCATGCGATACAAAAGATTTAGCTTCAAATCAATGCGATGTAGTATGTTCAGCTTCAAATCCATGCGGCACATATGATTTAGCTTCAAATACTTGCGATATATGTGATATAGCTTCAAAAGCTGTAGGAACAAACGAGATAGCTTCAATTCCATGCGAAACACATGATTAAGCTTCATATCAATGCGATGTAGATGGTTTGAATCAGATCCATGCGATACAAATGATATAGCTTCAAATGCAGGAGGAACAAACGAGGTAGCTTCAGTTCCATGCGAAACAAATGATTTATCTTCAAATCAATGCGATGTAGAAGGTTTAGCTTCAAATCAATAAAAGGTAGAAGGTTTAGCTTCAAATCAATAGAATATAGTAGGTTTAGTTTCAAATCAATTCGATGTAGAAGGTTTAGCTTCAAATCCATACGAAACACATGATTTAGCTTCAAATCAATTCGAAGGACAAGGCTTAGATTCAAATCCATGCGAAACAAATGATTTAGCTTCAAATGAATGCGAAGTAGAAGGCTTAGCTTCAAATACATACAAAATAAATGGTTTAGCTACAAATACTTGTGATATACATTATTAAGCTACAACTGCATGCGAAACGAACGAGTTAGCTTCAAATCCATGCGATTCACATGATTTAGCTTCAAACCAATGCGATGTAGAAGGTTTAGCTTCAAATCCATGCGATACACAAGATTTAGCTTCAAATAAATGCGATGTAGTAGGTTCAGCTTCAAATCAATGCGATGTAGTAGGTTTAGCTTCAAATTCATGCGAAACAAATGATATAGCTTCAAACACTTGGGGTATAAGTGATATAGCTTCAAATGAAGACTAATCAAACGAGTTAGCTTCAAAATCCACGCGATACACATGATTTAGCTACAAATATTAGCGATCTAAGTGATGCAGATTCAACTGCAGGCGAAACGAACGAGTTAGCTTCAAATCCATGCGAAACACATGATTCAGCTGCAAATCAATGCGATGTAGAAGGTTCAGCTTCAAATCGATGCGAAACACATGATTCAGCTGCAAATCAATGCGATGTAGAAGGTTCAGCTTCAAATCCATGCGATACACAAGATTTAGCTTCAAATAAATGCGATGTAGTAGGTTCAGCTTCAAATCAATGCGATGTAGAAGGTTTAGCTTCAAATCCATACGAAACACATGATTTAGCTTCAAATAAATTCGAAGGACAATGCTTAGATTCAAATCCATGCGAAACAAATGATTTAGCTTCAAATGAATGCGAAGTAGAAGGCTTAGCTTCAAATCTATGCGAAACACACGATTTATCTTTAAATCAAAGCGATGTAGAAGGTTTAGATTCAAATGCATGCGATACAAAAGATTTAGCTTCAAATCAATGCGATGTAGTATGTTCAGCTTCAAATCCATGCGGCACATATGATTTAGCTTCAAATACTTGCGATATATGTGATATAGCTTCAAAAGCTGTAGGAACAAACGAGATAGCTTCAATTCCATGCGAAACACATGATTAAGCTTCAAATCAATGCGATGTAGATGGTTTGAATCAGATCCATGCGATACAAATGATATAGCTTCAAATGCAGGAGGAACAAACGAGGTAGCTTCAATTCCATGCGATACACTAGATTTAGCTTCAAATCAATGATATGTAGAAGGTTTAGATTCAAATCGATGCGATACAAAAGATTTAGCTTCAAATCAATGCGATGTAGTAGGTTCAGCTTCAAATCCATGCGGCACATATGACTTAGCTTCAAATACTTGCGATATAAGTGATATAGTTTCAAATGGAGGCGAAACGAACGAGTTAGCTTCAAATCCATGCGATACACTAGATTTAGCTTCAAATCAATGCGATGTAGAAGGTTTAGCTTCAAATCAATAAAAGGTAGAAGGTTTAGCTTCAAATCAATAGAATATAGTAGGTTTAGCTTCAAATCAATGCGATGTAGAAGGTTTAGCTTCAAATCAATGCGATGTAGAAGGTTTAGCTTCAAATCCATACCAAACACATGATTTAGCTTCAAATCAATTAGAAGGACAAGGCTTAGCTTCAAATCCATGCGAAACAAATGATTTAGCTTCAAATGAATGCGAAGTAGAAGGCTTAGCTTCAAATCCATGCAAAACAAATGGTTTAGCTACAAATACTTGTGATATACATTATTAAGCTACAACTGCATGCGAAACGAACGAGTTAGCTTCAAATCCATGCGAAACACATGATTTAGCTGCAAATCAATGTGATCTAGAAGGCATAGCTTCAAATCCATGCGATACACATTATTAAGCTTCAAATCAATGCGATTTAGATGGTTTGCTTCAAATTCATGCGACACACAAGATTTAGCTTCAAATCAATGCGATGTAGTATGTTCAGCTTCAAATCCATGCGATATACTGATATAGATTCAAAAGTAGGAGGAACAAACGAGGTAGCTACAATTCCATGCGAAACAAATGAGTTAGCTTCAAATGAATGCGAAGTAGAAGGCTTAGCTTCAAATCCATGCAAAACAAATGGTTTAGCTACAAATACTTTTGATATATATCATTTAGCAACAACTGCATGTGAAACGAACGAGTTAGCTTCAAATCCATGCGATTCACATGATTTAGCTTCAAACCAATGCGATGTAGAAGGTTTAGCTTCAAATCCATGCGATACACAAGATTTAGCTTCAAATCAATGCGATGTAGTAGGTTCAGCTTCAAATCCATGCCACACATATGTTTTAGCTTCAAATACTTGCGATATAAGTAATATGGCTTTAAATACTGTAGGAACAAACGAGGTAGCTTCAATTCCATGCGAGACACATGATTTAGCTTCAAATCAATTCGATGTAGAAGGTTTGGCTTCAAATCCATACGAAACACATGATTTAGCTTCAAATCAATTCGAAGGACAAGGCTTAGATTCAAATCCATGCGAAACAAATGATTTATCTTCAAATGAATGCGAAGTAGAAGGCTTAGCTTCAAATCCATGCAAAACAAATGGTTTAGCTACAAATACTTGTGATATACATTATTAAGCTACAACTGCATGCGAAACGAACGAGTTAGCTTCAAATCCATGCGAAACACATGATTTAGCTGCAAATCAATGTGATGTAGAAGGCTTAGCTTCAAATCCATGCGAAACAAATGATTTAGCTTCAAACGAATGCGAAGTAGAAGGCTTAGTTTCAAATCCATGCAAAACAAATGGTTTAGCTACAAATACTTGTGATATATATCATTTAGCTACTACTGCATACGAAACGAACGAGTTAGCTTCAAATCCATGCGATTCACATGATTTAGCTTCAAACCAATGCGATGTGGAAGGTTTAGCTACAAATCCATGCGATACACAAGATTTAGCTTCAAATCAATGCGATGTAGTAGGTTCAGCTTCAAATCCATGCGACACATATGTTTTAGCTTCACATACTTGCGATATAAGTGATATAGCTTTAAATACTGTAGGAACAAACGAGGTAGCTTCAACTCCATGCGAGACACATGATTTAGCTTCAAATGAATGCGAAGTAGAAGGCTTAGCTTCAAATCCATGCAAAACAAATGGTTTAGCTACAAATACTTGTGATATACATTACTAAGCTACAACTGCATGCGAAACGAACGAGTTAGCTTCAAATCCATGCGAAACACATGATTTAGCTGCAAATCAATGCAATGAAGAAGGCTTAGCTTCAAATCCATGCAAAACAAATGATTTAGCTACAAATACTTGTGATATACATTATTAAGCTACAACTGCATGCGAAACGAACGAGTTAGCTTCAAATCCATGCGAAACACATGATTTCGCTGCAAATCAATGTGATGTAGAAGGCTTAGCTTCAAATCCATGCGAAACAAATGATTTAGCTTCAAATGAATGCGAAGTAGAGGGCTTAGCTTCAAATCCATGCAAAACAAATGGTTTAGCTACAAATACTTGTGATATATATCATTTAGCTACAACTGCATGCGAAACGGACGAGTTAGCTTCAAATCCATGCGATTCACATGATTTAGCTTCAAACCAATGCGATGTAGAAGGTTTAGCTTCAAATCCATGCGATACACAAGATTTAGCTTCAAATCAATGCGATGTAGTAGGTTCAGCTTCAAATCCATGCGACACATATGTTTTAGCTTCAAATACTTGCGATATAAGTGATATAGCTTTAAATACTGTAGGAACAAACGAGGTAGCTTCAAATCCATGCGAGACACATGATTTAGCTTCAAATCAATTCGATGTAGAAGGTTTAGCATCAAACCCATACGAAACACATCATTTAGCTTCAAATCAATTCGAAGGACAAGGCTTAGATTCAAATCCATGCGAAACAAATGATTTAGCTTCAAATGAATGCGAAGTAGAAGGCTTAGCTTCAAATCCATGCAAAACAAATGATTTAGCTACAAATACTTGTGATATACATTATTAAGCTACAACTGCATGCGAAACGAACGAGTTAGCTTCAAATCCGTGCGATTCACATGATTTAGCTTCAAACCAATGCGATGTAGAAGGTTTAGCTTCAAATCCATACGATACACAAGATTTAGCTTCAAATCAATGCGATGTAGTAGGTTCAGCTTCAAATCCATGCGACACATATGTTTTAGTTTCAAATACTTGCGATATAAGTGATATAGCTTTAAATACTGTGGGAACAAACGAGGTAGCTTCAATTCCATGCGAGACACATGATTTAGCTTCAAATGAATGCGAAGTAGAAGGCTTAGCTTCAAATCCATGCAAAACAAATGGTTTAGCTACAAATACTTGTGATATACATTATTAAGCTACACCTGCATGCTAAACGAACGAGTTAGCTTCAAATCCATGCGAAACACATGATTTAGCTTCAAATGAATGCGAAGTAGAAGGCTTAGCTTCAAATCCATGCAAAACAAATGGTTTAGCTACAAATACTTGTGATATACATTATTAAGCTACAACTGCATGCGAAACGAACGAGTTAGCTTCAAATCCATGCGATTCACATGATTTAGCTTCAAACCAATGCGATGTAGAAGGTTTAGCTTCAAATCCATGCGATACACAAGATTTAGCTTCAAATCAATGCGATGTAGTAGGTTCAGCTTCAAATCCATGCGACACATATGTTTTAGCTTCAAATACTTGCGATATAAGTGAAATAGATTTAAATACTGTAGGAACAAACGAGGTAGCTTCAAATCCATGCGAGACACATGATTTAACTTCAAATCAATTCGATGTAGAAGGTTTAGCATCAAATCCATACGAAACACATGATTTAGCTTCAAATCAATTCGAAGGACAAGGCTTAGATTCAAATCCATGCGAAACAAATGGTTTAGCTTCAAATGAATGCGAAGTAGAAGGCTTAGCTTCAAATCCATGCAAAACAAATGATTTAGCTACAAATACTTGTGATATACATTATTAAGCTACAACTGCATGCGAAACGAACGAGTTAGCTTCAAATCCGTGCGATTCACATGATTTAGCTTCATACCAATGCGATGTAGAAGGTTTAGCTTCAAATCCATGCGATACACAAGATTTAGCTTCAAATCAATGCGATGTAGTAGGTTCAGCTTCAAATCCATGCGACACATATGTTTTAGCTTCAAATACTTGCGTTATAAGTGATATAGATTTAAATACTGTAGGAACAAACGAGGTAGCTTCAAATCCATGCGAGACACATGATTTAACTTCAAATCAATTCGATGTAGAAGGTTTAGCATCAAATCCATACGAAACACATGATTTAGCTTCAAATCAATTCGAAGGACAAGGCTTAGATTCAAATCCATGCGAAACAAATGATTTAGCTTCAAACGAATGCGAAGTAGGAGGCTTAGTTTCAAATCCATGCAAAACAAATGGTTTAGCTACAAATACTTGTGATATATATCATTTAGCTACTACTGCATACGAAACGAACGAGTTAGCTTCAAATCCATGCGATTCACATGATTTAGCTTCAAACCAATGCGATGTGGAAGGTTTAGCTACAAATCCATGCGATACACAAGATTTAGCTTCAAATCAATGCGATGTAGTAGGTTCAGCTTCAAATCCATGCGACACATATGTTTTAGCTTCACATACTTGCGATATAAGTGATATAGCTTTAAATACTGTAGGAACAAACGAGGTAGCTTCAACTCCATGCGAGACACATGATTTAGCTTCAAATGAATGCGAAGTAGAAGGCTTAGCTTCAAATCCATGCAAAACAAATGATTTAGCTACAAATACTTGTGATATACATTATTAAGCTACAACTGCATGCGAAACGAACGAGTTAGCTTCAAATCCATGCGAAACACATGATTTAGCTGCAAATCAATGTAATGAAGAAGGCTTAGCTTCAAATCCATGCAAAACAAATGATTTAGCTACAAATACTTGTGATATACATTATTAAGCTACAACTGCATGCGAAACGAACGAGTTAGCTTCAAATCCATGCGAAACACATGATTTCGCTGCAAATCAATGTGATGTAGAAGGCTTAGCTTCAAATCCATGCGAAACAAATGATTTAGCTTCAAATGAATGCGAAGTAGAGGGCTTAGCTTCAAATCCATGCAAAACAAATGGTTTAGCTACAAATACTTGTGATATATATCATTTAGCTACAACTGCATGCGAAACGGACGAGTTAGCTTCAAATCCATGCGATTCACATGATTTAGCTTCAAACCAATGCGATGTAGAAGGTTTAGCTTCAAATCCATGCGATACACAAGATTTAGCTTCAAATCAATGCGATGTAGTAGGTTCAGCTTCAAATCCATGCGACACATATGTTTTAGCTTCAAATACTTGCGATATAAGTGATATAGCTTTAAATACTGTAGGAACAAACGAGGTAGCTTCAAATCCATGCGAGACACATGATTTAGCTTCAAATCAATTCGATGTAGAAGGTTTAGCATCAAACCCATACGAAACACATCATTTAGCTTCAAATCAATTCGAAGGACAAGGCTTAGATTCAAATCCATGCGAAACAAATGATTTAGCTTCAAATGAATGCGAAGTAGAAGGCTTAGCTTCAAATCCATGCAAAACAAATGATTTAGCTACAAATACTTGTGATATACATTATTAAGCTACAACTGCATGCGAAACGAACGAGTTAGCTTCAAATCCGTGCGATTCACATGATTTAGCTTCAAACCAATGCGATGTAGAAGGTTTAGCTTCAAATCCATACGATACACAAGATTTAGCTTCAAATCAATGCGATGTAGTAGGTTCAGCTTCAAATCCATGCGACACATATGTTTTAGTTTCAAATACTTGCGATATAAGTGATATAGCTTTAAATACTGTGGGAACAAACGAGGTAGCTTCAATTCCATGCGAGACACATGATTTAGCTTCAAATGAATGCGAAGTAGAAGGCTTAGCTTCAAATCCATGCAAAACAAATGGTTTAGCTACAAATACTTGTGATATACATTATTAAGCTACACCTGCATGCTAAACGAACGAGTTAGCTTCAAATCCATGCGAAACACATGATTTAGCTGCAAATCAATGTGATGTAGAAGGCTTAGCTTCAAATCCATGCGAAACAAATGATTTAGCTTCAAATGAATGCGAAGTAGAAGGCTTAGCTTCAAATCCATGCAAAACAAATGGTTTAGCTACAAATACTTGTGATATACATTATTAAGCTACAACTGCATGCGAAACGAACGAGTTAGCTTCAAATCCATGCGATTCACATGATTTAGCTTCAAACCAATGCGATGTAGAAGGTTTAGCTTCAAATCCATGCGATACACAAGATTTAGCTTCAAATCAATGCGATGTAGTAGGTTCAGCTTCAAATCCATGCGACACATATGTTTTAGCTTCAAATACTTGCGATATAAGTGATATAGATTTAAATACTGTAGGAACAAACGAGGTAGCTTCAAATCCATGCGAGACACATGATTTAACTTCAAATCAATTCGATGTAGAAGGTTTAGCATCAAATCCATACGAAACACATGATTTAGCTTCAAATCAATTCGAAGGACAAGGCTTAGATTCAAATCCATGCGAAACAAATGGTTTAGCTTCAAATGAATGCGAAGTAGAAGGCTTAGCTTCAAATCCATGCAAAACAAATGATTTAGCTACAAATACTTGTGATATACATTATTAAGCTACAACTGCATGCGAAACGAACGAGTTAGCTTCAAATCCGTGCGATTCACATGATTTAGCTTCATACCAATGCGATGTAGAAGGTTTAGCTTCAAATCCATGCGATACACAAGATTTAGCTTCAAATCAATGCGATGTAGTAGGTTCAGCTTCAAATCCATGCGACACATATGTTTTAGCTTCAAATACTTGCGTTATAAGTGATATAGATTTAAATACTGTAGGAACAAACGAGGTAGCTTCAAATCCATGCGAGACACATGATTTAACTTCAAATCAATTCGATGTAGAAGGTTTAGCATCAAATCCATACGAAACACATGATTTAGCTTCAAATCAATTCGAAGGACAAGGCTTAGATTCAAATCCATGCGAAACAAATGATTTAGCTTCAAATGAATGCGAAGTAGAAGGCTTAGCTTCAAATCCATTCAAAACAAATGGTTTAGCTACAAATACTTGTGATATATATCATTTAGCTACAACTGCATGTGAAACGAACGAGTTAGCTTCAAATCCATGCGATTCACATGATTTAGCTTCAAACCAATGCGGTGTAGAAGGTTCAGCTTCAAATCCATGCGGCACATATGTTTTAGCTTCAAATACTTGCGATATAAGTGATATAGCTTTGAATACTGTAGGAACAAACGAGGTAGCTTCAATTCCATGCGAGACACATGATTTAGCTTCAAATGAATGCGAAGTAGAAGGCTTAGCTTCAAATCCATGAAAAACAAATGGTTTAGCTACAAATACTTGTGATATACATTATTAAGCTACAACTGCATGCGAAACGAACGAGTTAGCTTCAAATCCATGCGAAACACATGATTTAGCTGCAAATCAATGCAAAACAAATGGTTTAGCTTCAAATCCATGCGAAACTCATGATTTAGCTTCAAATCAATTCGAAGGACAAGGCTTAGATTCAAATCCATGCGAAACAAATGATTTATCTTCAAATGAATGCGAAGTAGAAGGCTTAGCTTCAAATCCATGCGATACACAAGATTTAGCTTCAAATCAATGCGATGTAGTAGGTTCAGCTTCAAATCCATGCGACACATATGTTTTAGCTTCAAATACTTGCGATATAAGTGATATAGATTTAAATACTGTAGGAACAAACGAGGTAGCTTCAAATCCATGCGAGACACATGATTTAACTTCAAATCAATTCGATGTAGAAGGTTTAGCATCAAATCCATACGAAACACATGATTTAGCTTCAAATCAATTCGAAGGACAAGGCTTAGATTCAAATCCATGCGAAACAAATGATTTAGCTTCAAATGAATGCGAAGTAGAAGGCTTAGCTTCAAATCCATGCAAAACAAATGATTTAGCTACAAATACTTGTGATATACATTATTAAGCTACAACTGCATGCGAAACGAACGAGTTAGCTTCAAATCCATGCGAAACACATGATTTAGCTTCAAATCAATTCGAAGGACAAGGCTTAGATTCAAATTGATGCGAAACAAATGATTTAGCTTCAAACGAATGCGAAGTAGAAGGCTTAGCTTCAAATCCATGCAAAACAAATGGTTTAGCTACAAATACTTGTGATATATATCATTTAGCTACAACTGCATGCGAAACGAACGAGTTAGCTTCAAATCCATGCGACACACATGATTAAGCTTCAAATCAATGCGATGTAGATGGTTTGCTTCAAATTCATGCGACACACAAGATTTAGCTTCAAATCAATGCGATGTAGTATGTTCAGCTTCAAATCCATGCGATATAAGTGATATAGCTTCAAAAGTAGGAGGAACAAACGAGGTAGCTACAATTCCATGCGAAACAAATGAGTTAGCTTCAAATGAATGCGAAGTAGAAGGCTTAGCTTCAAATCCATGCGAAACAAATGGTTTAGCTTCAAATACTGGTGATATACGTTATTTAGATTTTACTGCATGCGCAACGAACGAGTTAGCTTCAAATCTATGCGAAACACATGATTTAGCTGCAAATCAATGCAATGAATAAGGTTTAGCTTCAAATCCATGCGAATCAAATGATTTAGCTTCAAATGAATGCGAAGTAGAAGGCTTAGCTTCAAATCCATGCAAAACAAATGGTTTCGCTACAAATACTTGTGATATATATCATTTAGGTACATCTGCATGTGAAACGAACGAGTTAGCTTCAAATCCATGCGATTCACATGATTTAGCTTCAAACCAATGCGATTTAGAAGGTTTAGCTTCAAATCCATGCGATACACAAGATTTAGCTTCAAATCAATGCGATGTAGTAGGTTCAGCTTCAAATCCATGCGACACATATGTTTTAGCTTCAAATACTTGCGATATAAGTGATATAGCTTTAAATACTGTAGGAACAAACGAGGTAGCTTCAATTCCATGCGAGACACATGATTTAGCTTCAAATCAATTCGATGTAGAAGGTTTGGCTTCAAATCCATACGAAACACATGATTTAGCTTCAAATCAATTCGAAGGACAAGGCTTAGCTTCAAATCCATGCGAAACAAATGATTTAGCTTCAAACCAATGCGAAGTGGAAGGCTTAGCTTCAAATCCATGCAAAACAAATGGTTTAGCTACAAATACTTGTGATATATATCATTTAGCTACAACTGCATGTGAAACGAACGAGTTAGCTTCAAATCCATGCGAAACACATGATTTAACTGCAAATCAATGTGATGTAGAAGGCTTAGCTTCAAATCCATGCGAAACAAATGATTTAGCTTCAAATGAATGCGAAGTAGAAGGCTTAGCTTCAAATCCATGCAAAACAAATGGTTTAGCTACAAATACTTGTGATATATATCATTTAGCTACAACTGCATGTGAAACGAACGAGTTAGCTTCAAATCCATGCGATTCACATGATTTAGCTTCAAACCAATGCGATGTAGAAGGTTTAGCTTCAACTCCATGCGATACACAAGATTTAGCTTCAAATCAATGCGATGTAGTAGGTTCAGCTTCAAATCCATGCGACACATATGTTTTAGCTTCAAATACTTGCGATATAAGTGATATAGCTTTAAATACTGTAGGAACAAACGAGGTAGCTTCAATTCCATGCGAGACACATGATTTAGCTTCAAATCAATTCGATGTAGAAGGTTTGGCTTCAAATCCATACGAAACACATGATTTAGCTTCAAATCAATTCGAAGGACAAGGCTTAGATTCAAATCCATGCGAAACAAATGATTTAGCTTCAAATGAATGCGAAGTAGAAGGCTTAGCTTCAAATCCATGCAAAACAAATGGTTTAGCTACAAATACTTGTGATATACATTATTAAGCTACAACTGCATGCGAAACGAACGAGTTGGCTTCAAATCCATGCGAAACACATGATTTAGCTGCAAATCTATGTGATGTAGAAGGCTTAGCTTCAAATCCATGCGAAACAAATGATTTAGCTTCAAATGAATGCGATGTAGAAGGCTTAGCTTCAAATCCATGCAAAACAAATGGTTTAGCTACAAATACTTGTGATATATATCATTTAGCTACAACTGCATGTGAAACGAACGAGTTAGCTTCAAATCCATGCGATTCACATGATTTAGCTTCAAACCAATGCGATGTAGAAGGTTTAGCTTCAAATCCATGCGATACAAAAGATTTATCTTCAAATCAATGCGATGTAGTAGGTTCAGCTTCAAATCCATGCGACACATATGTTTTAGCTTCAAATACTTGCGATATAAGTGATATAGCTTTAAATACTGTAGGAACAAACGAGGTAGCTTCAATTCCATGCGAGACACATGAGTTAGTTTCAAATCAATTCGAAGGACAAGGCTTAGATTCAAATCCATGCGAAACAAATGATTTAGCTTCAAATGAATGCGAAGTAGAAGGCTTAGCTTCAAATCCATGCAAAACAAATGGTTTAGCTACAAATACTTGTGATATACATTATTAAGCTACAACTGCATGCGAAACGAACGAGTTAGCTTCAAATCCATGCGAAACACATGATTTAGCTGCAAATCAATGTGATGTAGAAGGCTTAGCTTCAAATCCATGCGAAACAAATGATTTAGCTTCAAATGAATGCGAAGTAGTAGGCTTAGCTTCAAATCCATGCAAAACAAATGGTTTAGCTACAAATACTTGTGATATACATTATTAAGCTACAACTGCATGCGAAACGAACGACTTAGCTTCAAATCCATGCGATACACAAGATTTAGCTTCAAATCAATGCGATGTAGTAGGTTCAGCTTCAAATCCATGCGACACATATGTTTTAGCTTCAAATACTTCCGATATAAGTGATATAGCTTTAAATACTGTAGGAACAAACGAGGTAGCTTCAATTCCATGCGAGACACATGATTTAGCTTCAAATCAATTCGAAGGACAAGGCTTAGATTCAAATTGATGCGAAACAAATGATTTAGCTTCAAACGAATGCGAAGTAGAAGGCTTAGCTTCAAATCCATGCAAAACAAATGGTTTAGCTACAAATACTTGTGATATATATCATTTAGCTACAACTGCATGCGAAACGAACGAGTTAGCTTCAAATCCATGCGAAACACATGATTAAGCTTCAAATCAATGCGATGTAGATGGTTTGCTTCAAATTCATGCGACACACAAGATTTAGCTTCAAATCAATGCGATGTAGTATGTTCAGCTTCAAATCCATGCGATATAAGTGATATAGCTTCAAAAGTAGGAGGAACAAACGAGGTAGCTACAATTCCATGCGAAACAAATGAGTTAGCTTCAAATGAATGCGAAGTAGAAGGCTTAGCTTCAAATCCATGCGAAACAAATGGTTTAGCTACAAATACTTGTGATATACATTATTAAGCTACAACTGCATGCGAAACGAACGAGTTAGCTTCAAATCCATGCGATTCACATGATTTAGCTTCAAACCAATGCGATGTAGAAGGTTTAGCTTCAAATCCATGCGATACACAAGATTTAGCTTCAAATCAATATGATGTAGTTTCAGCTTCAAATCCATGCGACACATATGTTTTAGCTTCAAATACTTGCGATATAAGTGATATAGATTTAAATACTGTAGGAACAAACGAGGTAGCTTCAAATCCATGCGAGACACATGATTTAACTTCAAATCAATTCGATGTAGAAGGTTTAGCATCAAATCCATACGAAACACATGATTTAGCTTCAAATCAATTCGAAGGACAAGGCTTAGATTCAAATCCATGCGAAACAAATGATTTAGCTTCAAATGAATGCGAAGTAGAAGGCTTAGCTTCAAATCCATGCAAAACAAATGATTTAGCTACAAATACTTGTGATATACATTATTAAGCTACAACTGCATGCGAAACGAACGAGTTAGCTTCAAATCCATGCGATTCACATGATTTAGCTTCAAACCAATGCGATGTAGAAGGTTTAGCTTCAAATCCATTCGATACACAAGATTTAGCTTCAAATCAATGCGATGTAGTAGGTTCAGCTTCAAATCCATGCGACACATATGTTTTAGCTTCAAATACTTGCGATATAAGTGATATAGATTTAAATACTGTAGGAACAAACGAGGTAGCTTCAAATCCATGCGAGACACATGATTTAACTTCAAATCAATTCGATGTAGAAGGTTTAGCATCAAATCCATACGAAACACATGATTTAGCTTCAAATCAATTCGAAGGACAAGGCTTAGATTCAAATCCATGCGAAACAAATGATTTAGCTTCAAATGAATGCGAAGTAGAAGGCTTAGCTTCAAATCCATGCAAAACAAATGATTTAGCTACAAATACTTGTGATATACATTATTAAGCTACAACTGCATGCGAAACGAACGAGTTAGCTTCAAATCCATGCGAAACACATGATTTAGCTTCAAATCAATTCGAAGGACAAGGCTTAGATTCAAATTGATGCGAAACAAATGATTTAGCTTCAAACGAATGCGAAGTAGAAGGCTTAGCTTCAAATCCATGCAAAACAAATGGTTTAGCTACAAATACTTGTGATATATATCATTTAGCTACAACTGCATGCGAAACGAACGAGTTAGCTTCAAATCCATGCGAAACACATGATTAAGCTTCAAATCAATGCGATGTAGATGGTTTGCTTCAAATTCATGCGACACACAAGATTTAGCTTCAAATCAATGCGATGTAGTATGTTCAGCTTCAAATCCATGCGATATAAGTGATATAGCTTCAAAAGTAGGAGGAACAAACGAGGTAGCTACAATTCCATGCGAAACAAATGAGTTAGCTTCAAATGAATGCGAAGTAGAAGGCTTAGCTTCAAATCCATGCGAAACAAATGGTTTAGCTTCAAATACTGGTGATATACGTTATTTAGATTTTACTGCATGCGCAACGAACGAGTTAGCTTCAAATCTATGCGAAACACATGATTTAGCTGCAAATCAATGCAATGAATAAGGTTTAGCTTCAAATCCATGCGAATCAAATGATTTAGCTTCAAATGAATGCGAAGTAGAAGGCTTAGCTTCAAATCCATGCAAAACAAATGGTTTCGCTACAAATACTTGTGATATATATCATTTAGGTACATCTGCATGTGAAACGAACGAGTTAGCTTCAAATCCATGCGATTCACATGATTTAGCTTCAAACCAATGCGATTTAGAAGGTTTAGCTTCAAATCCATGCGATACACAAGATTTAGCTTCAAATCAATGCGATGTAGTAGGTTCAGCTTCAAATCCATGCGACACATATGTTTTAGCTTCAAATACTTGCGATATAAGTGATATAGCTTTAAATACTGTAGGAACAAACGAGGTAGCTTCAATTCCATGCGAGACACATGATTTAGCTTCAAATCAATTCGATGTAGAAGGTTTGGCTTCAAATCCATACGAAACACATGATTTTGCTTCAAATCAATTCGAAGGACAAGGCTTAGCTTCAAATCCATGCGAAACAAATGATTTAGCTTCAAACCAATGCGAAGTGGAAGGCTTAGCTTCAAATCCATGCAAAACAAATGGTTTAGCTACAAATACTTGTGATATATATCATTTAGCTACAACTGCATGTGAAACGAACGAGTTAGCTTCAAATCCATGCGAAACACATGATTTAACTGCAAATCAATGTGATGTAGAAGGCTTAGCTTCAAATCCATGCGAAACAAATGATTTAGCTTCAAATGAATGCGAAGTAGAAGGCTTAGCTTCAAATCCATGCAAAACAAATGGTTTAGCTACAAATACTTGTGATATATATCATTTAGCTACAACTGCATGTGAAACGAACGAGTTAGCTTCAAATCCATGCGATTCACATGATTTAGCTTCAAACCAATGCGATGTAGAAGGTTTAGCTTCAACTCCATGCGATACACAAGATTTAGCTTCAAATCAATGCGATGTAGTAGGTTCAGCTTCAAATCCATGCGACACATATGTTTTAGCTTCAAATACTTGCGATATAAGTGATATAGCTTTAAATACTGTAGGAACAAACGAGGTAGCTTCAATTCCATGCGAGACACATGATTTAGCTTCAAATCAATTCGATGTAGAAGGTTTGGCTTCAAATCCATACGAAACACATGATTTAGCTTCAAATCAATTCGAAGGACAAGGCTTAGATTCAAATCCATGCGAAACAAATGGTTTAGCTACAAATACTTGTGATATACATTATTAAGCTACAACTGCATGCGAAACGAACGAGTTGGCTTCAAATCCATGCGAAACACATGATTTAGCTGCAAATCAATGTGATGTAGAAGGCTTAGCTTCAAATCCATGCGAAACAAATGATTTAGCTTCAAATGAATGCGAAGTAGAAGGCTTAGCTTCAAATCCATGCAAAACAAATGGTTTAGCTACAAATACTTGTGATATATATCATTTAGCTACAACTGCATGTGAAACGAACGAGTTAGCTTCAAATCCATGCGATTCACATGATTTAGCTTCAAACCAATGCGATGTAGACGGTTTAGCTTCAAATCCATGCGATACACAAGATTTAGCTTCAAATCAATGCGATGTAGTAGGTTCAGCTTCAAATCCATGCGGCACATATGTTTTAGCTTCAAATACTTGCGATATAAGTGATATAGCTTTAAATACTGTAGGAACAAACGAGGTAGCTTCAATTCCATGCGAGACACATGATTTAGCTTCAAATGAATGCGAAGTAGAAGGCTTAGCTTCAAATCCATGAAAAACAAATGGTTTAGCTACAAATACTTGTGATATACATTAATAAGCTACAACTGCATGCGAAACGAACGAGTTAGCTTCAAATCCATGCGAAACACATGATTTAGCTGCAAATCAATGCAATGAAGAAGGTTTAGCTTCAAATCCATGCGAAACAAATGATTTAGCTTCAAATGAATGCGAAGTAGAAGGCTTAGCTTCAAATCCATGCAAAACAAATGGTTTAGCTACAAATACTTGTGATATATATCATTTAGCTACAACTGCATGCGAAACGAACGAGTTAGCTTCAAATCCATGCGAAACACATGATTAAGCTTCAAATCAATGCGATGTAGATGGTTTGCTTCAAATTCATGCGACACACAAGATTTAGCTTCAAATCAATGCGATGTAGTATGTTCAGCTTCAAATCCATGCGATATAAGTGATATAGCTTCAAAAGTAGGAGGAACAAACGAGGTAGCTACAATTCCATGCGAAACAAATGAGTTAGCTTCAAATGAATGCGAAGTAGAAGGCTTAGCTTCAAATCCATGCGAAACAAATGGTTTAGCTTCAAATACTGGTGATATACGTTATTTAGATTTTACTGCATGCGCAACGAACGAGTTAGCTTCAAATCTATGCGAAACACATGATTTAGCTGCAAATCAATGCAATGAATAAGGTTTAGCTTCAAATCCATGCGAATCAAATGATTTAGCTTCAAATGAATGCGAAGTAGAAGGCTTAGCTTCAAATCCATGCAAAACAAATGGTTTCGCTACAAATACTTGTGATATATATCATTTAGGTACATCTGCATGTGAAACGAACGAGTTAGCTTCAAATCCATGCGATTCACATGATTTAGCTTCAAACCAATGCTATTTAGAAGGTTTAGCTTCAAATCCATGCGATACACAAGATTTAGCTTCAAATCAATGCGATGTAGTAGGTTCAGCTTCAAATCCATGCGACACATATGTTTTAGCTTCAAATACTTGCGATATAAGTGATATAGCTTTAAATACTGTAGGAACAAACGAGGTAGCTTCAATTCCATGCGAGACACATGATTTAGCAGCAAATCAATGTGATGTAGAATTCTTAGCTTCAAATCCATGGGAAACAAATGATTTAGCTTCAAATGAATGCGAAGTAGAAGGCTTAGCTTCAAATCCATGCAAAACAAATGGTTTAGCTACAAATACTTGTGATATATATCATTTAGCTACAACTGCATGTGAAACGAACGAGTTAGCTTCAAATCCATGCGACACATATGTTTTAGCTTCAAATACTTGCGATATAAGTGATATAGCTTTAAATACTGTAGGAACAAACGAGGTAGCTTCAATTCCATGCGAGACACATGATTTAGCTTCAAATCAATTCGATGTAGAAGGTTTGGCTTCAAATCCATACGAAACACATGATTTAGCTTCAAATCAATTCGAAGGACAAGGCTTAGATTCAAATCCATGCGAAACAAATGATTTAGCTTCAAATGAATGCGAAGTAGAAGGCTTAGCTTCAAATCCATGCAAAACAAATGGTTTAGCTACAAATACTTGTGATATACATTATTAAGCTACAACTGCATGTGAAACGAACGAGTTAGCTTCAAATCCATGCGAAACACATGATTTAGCTGCAAATCAATGTGATGTAGAAGGCTTAGCTTCAAATCCATACGAAACAAATGATTTAGCTTCAAATGAATGCGAAGTAGAAGGCTTAGCTTCAAATCCATGCAAAACAAATGGTTTAGCTACAAATACTTGTGATATATATCATTTAGCTACAACTGCATGTGAAACGAACGAGTTAGCTTCAAATCCATGCGATTCACATGATTTAGCTTCAAACCAATGCGATGTAGAAGGTTTAGCTTCAAATCCATGCGATACACAAGATTTAGCTTTAAATCAATGCGATGTAGTAGGTTCAGCTTCAAATCCATGCGACGCATATGTTTTAGCTTCAAATACTTGCGATATAAGTGATATAGCTTTAAATACTGTAGGAACAAACGAGGTAGCTTCAATTCCATGCGAGACACATGAGTTAGCTTCAAATTTATTCGATGTAGAAGATTTGGCTTCAAATCCATACGAAACACATGATTTAGCTTCAAATCAATTCGAAGGACAAGGCTTAGATTCAAATCCATGCGAAACAAATGATTTAGCTTCAAATGAATGCGAAGTAGAAGGCTTAGCTTCAAATCCATGCAAAACAAATGGTTTAGCTACAAATACTTGTGATATACATTATTAAGCTACAACTGCATGCGAAACGAACGAGTTAGCTTCAAATCCATGCGAAACACATGATTTAGCTGCAAATCAATGTGATGTAGAAGGCTTAGCTTCAAATCCATGCGAAACAAATGATTTAGCTTCAAATGAATGCGAAGTAGAAGGCTTAGCTTCAAATCCATGCAAAACAAATGGTTTAGCTACAAATACTTGTGATATATATCATTTAGCTACAACTGCATGTGAAACGAACGAGTTAGCTTCAAATCCATGCGATTCACATGATTTAGCTTCAAACCAATGCGATGTAGAAGGTTTAGCTTCAAATCCATGCGATACACAAGATTTAGCTTCAAATCAATGCGATGTAGTAGGTTCAGCTTCAAATCCATGCGACACATATGTTTTAGTTTCAAATACTTGCGATATAAGTGATATAGCTTTAAATACTGTAGGAACAAACGAGGTAGCTTCAATTCCATGCGAGACACATGATTTAGCTTCAAATCAATTCGATGTAGAAGGTTTGGCTTCAAATCCATGCGAAACAAATGATTTAGCTTCAAATGAATGCGAAGTAGAAGGCTTAGCTTCAAATCCATGCAAAACAAATGGTTTAGCTACAAATACTTGTGATATACATTATTAAGCTACAACTGCATGCGAAACGAACGACTTAGCTTCAAATCCATGCGATACACAAGATTTAGCTTCAAATCAATGCGATGTAGTAGGTTCAGCTTCAAATCCATGCGACACATATGTTTTAGCTTCAAATACTTGCTATATAAGTGATATAGCTTTAAATACTGTAGGAACAAACGAGGTAGCTTCAATTCCATGCGAGACGCATGATTTAGCTTCAAATCAATTCGAAGGACAAGGCTTAGATTCAAATTGATGCGAAACAAATGATTTAGCTTCAAATGAATGCGAAGAGGAAGGCTTAGCTTCAAATCCATGCAAAACAAATGGTTTAGCTACAAATACTTGTGATATACATTATTAAGCTACAACTGCATGCGAAACGAACGAGTTAGCTTCAAATCCATGCAAAACACATGATTTAGCTGCAAATCAATGCGATGTAGATGGTTTGCTTCAAATCCATGCGAAACAAATGATTTAGCTTCAAATGAATGCGAAGTAGAAGGCTTAGCTTCAAATCCATGCAAAACAAATGGTTTAGCTACAAATACTTGTGATATATATCATTTAGCTACAACTGCATGTGAAACGAACGAGTTAGCTTCAAATCCATGCGATTCACATGATTTAGCTTCAAACCAATGCGATGTAGAAGGTTTAGCTTCAAATCCATGCGATACACAAGATTTAGCTTCAAATCAATGCGATGTAGTAGGTTCAGCTTCAAATCCATGCGACACATATGTTTTAGCTTCAAATACTTGCGATATAAGTGATATAGCTTTAAATACTGTAGGAACAACGAGGTAGCTTCAATTCCATGCGAGACACATGAGTTAGCTTCAAATTTATTCGATGTAGAAGATTTGGCTACAAATCCATACGAAACACATGATTTAGCTTCAAATCAATTCGAAGGACAAGGCTTAGATTCAAATCCATGCGAAACAAATGATTTAGCTTCAAATGAATGCGAAGTAGAAGGCTTAGCTTCAAATCCATGCAAAAGAAATGGTTTAGCTACAAATACTTGTGATATACATTATTAAGCTACAACTGCATGCGAAACGAACGAGTTAGCTTCAAATCCATGCGAAACACATGATTTAGCTGCAAATCAATGTGATGTAGAAGGCTTAGCTTCAAATCCATGCGAAACAAATGATTTAGCTTCAAATGAATGCGAAGTAGAAGGCTTAGCTTCAAATCCATGCAAAACAAATGGTTTAGCTACAAATACTTGTGATATATATCATTTAGCTACAACTGCATGTGAAACGAACGAGTTAGCTTCAAATCCATGCGATTCACATGATTTAGCTTCAAACCAATGCGATGTAGAAGGTTCAGCTTCAAATCCATGCGACACATATGTTTTAGCTTCAAATACTTGCGATATAAGTGATATAGATTTAAATACTGTAGGAACAAACGAGGTAGCTTCAATTCCATGCGAGACACATGATTTAGCTTCAAATTAATTCGATGTAGAAGGTTTGGCTTCAAATCCATACGAAACACATGATTTAGCTTCAAATCAATTCGAAGGACAAGGCTTAGATTCAAATCCATGCGAAACAAATGATTTAGCTTCAAATGAATGCGATGTAGAAGGCTTAGCTTCAAATCCATGCAAAACAAATGGTTTAGCGACAAATACTTGTGATATACATTATTAAGCTACAACTGCATGCGAAACGAACGAGTTAGCTTCAATTCCATGCGATTCACATGATTTAGCTTCAAACCAATGCGATGTAGAAGGTTTAGCTTCAAATCCATGCGATACACAAGATTTAGCTTCACATCAATGCGATGTAGTAGGTTCAGCTTCAAATCCATGCGACACATATGTTTTAGCTTGAAATACTAGCGATATAAGTGATATAGATTTAAATACTGTAGGAACAAACGAGGTAGCTTCAATTCCATGCGAGACACATGATTTAGCTTCAAATTAATTCGATGTAGAAGGTTTGGCTTCAAATCCATACGAAACACATGATTTAGCTTCAAATCAATTCGAAGGACAAGGCTTAGATTCAAATCCATGCGAAACAAATGATTTAGCTTCAAATGAATGCGAAGTAGAAGGCTTAGCTTCAAATCCATGCAAAACGAATGGTTTAGCTACAAATACTTGTGATATACATTATTAAGCTACAACTGCATGCGAAACGAACGAGTTAGCTTCAAATCCATGCGAAACACATGATTTAGCTGCAAATCAATGTGATGTAGAAGGCTTAGCTTCAAATACATGCGAAACAAATGATTTAGCTTCAAATGAATGCGAAGTAGAAGGCTTAGCTTCAAATCCATGCAAAACAAATGGTTTAGCTACAAATACTTGTGATATATATGATTTAGCTACAACTGCATGTGAAACGAACGAGTTAGCTTCAAATCCATGCGATTCACTTGATTTAGCTTCAAACCAATGCGATGTAGAAGGTTTAGCTTCAAATCCATGCGATACACAAGATTTAGCTTCAAATCAATGCGATGTAGTAGGTTCAGCTTCAAATCCATGCGACACATATGTTTTAGCTTCAAATACTTGCTATATAAGTGATATAGCTTTAAATACTGTAGGAACAAACGAGGTAGCTTCAATTCCATGCGAGACGCATGATTTAGCTTCAAATCAATTCGAAGGACAAGGCTTAGATTCAAATTGATGCGAAACAAATGATTTAGCTTCAAATGAATGCGAAGAGGAAGGCTTAGCTTCAAATCCATGCAAAACAAATGGTTTAGCTACAAATACTTGTGATATACATTATTAAGCTACAACTGCATGCGAAACGAACGAGTTAGCTTCAAATCCATGCAAAACACATGATTTAGCTGCAAATCAATGCGATGTAGATGGTTTGCTTCAAATCCATGCGAAACAAATGATTTAGCTTCAAATGAATGCGAAGTAGAAGGCTTAGCTTCAAATCCATGCAAAACAAATGGTTTAGCTACAAATACTTGTGATATATATGATTTAGCTACAACTGCATGTGAAACGAACGAGTTAGCTTCAAATCCATGCGATTCACTTGATTTAGCTTCAAACCAATGCGATGTAGAAGGTTTAGCTTCAAATCCATGCGATACACAAGATTTAGCTTCAAATCAATGCGATGTAGTAGGTTCAGCTTCAAATCCATGCGACACATATGTTTTAGCTTCAAATACTTGCGATATAAGTGATATAGCTTTAAATACTGTAGGAACAAACGAGGTAGCTTCAATTCCATGCGAGACAAATGAGTTAGCTTCAAATTTATTCGATGTAGAAGATTTGGCTTCAAATCCATACGAAACACATTATTTAGCTTCAAATCAATTCGAAGGACAAGGCTTAGATTCAAATCCATGCGAAACAAATGATTTAGCTTCAAATGAATGCGAAGTAGAAGGCTTAGCTTCAAATCCATGCAAAACAAATGGTTTAGCTACAAATACTTGTGATATACATTATTAAGCTACAACTGCATGCGAAACGAACGACTTAGCTTCAAATCCATGCGATACACAAGATTTAGCTTCAAATCAATGCGATGTAGTAGGTTCAGCTTCAAATCCATGCGACACATATGTTTTAGCTTCAAATACTTGCTATATAAGTGATATAGCTTTAAATACTGTAGGAACAAACGAGGTAGCTTCAATTCCATGCGAGACGCATGATTTAGCTTCAAATCAATTCGAAGGACAAGGCTTAGATTCAAATTGATGCGAAACAAATGATTTAGCTTCAAATGAATGCGAAGAGGAAGGCTTAGCTTCAAATCCATGCAAAACAAATGGTTTAGCTACAAATACTTGTGATATACATTATTAAGCTACAACTGCATGCGAAACGAACGAGTTAGCTTCAAATCCATGCAAAACACATGATTTAGCTGCAAATCAATGCGATGTAGATGGTTTGCTTCAAATCCATGCGAAACAAATGATTTAGCTTCAAATGAATGCGAAGTAGAAGGCTTAGCTTCAAATCCATGCAAAACAAATGGTTTAGCTACAAATACTTGTGATATATATCATTTAGCTACAACTGCATGTGAAACGAACGAGTTAGCTTCAAATCCATGCGATTCACATGATTTAGCTTCAAACCAATGCGATGTAGAAGGTTTAGCTTCAAATCCATGCGATACACAAGATTTAGCTTCAAATCAATGCGATGTAGTAGGTTCAGCTTCAAATCCATGCGACACATATGTGTTAGCTTCAAATACTTGCGATATAAGTGATATAGCTTTAAATACTGTAGGAACAAACGAGGTAGCTTCAATTCCATGCGAGACACATGAGTTAGCTTCAAATTTATTCGATGTAGAAGATTTGGCTACAAATCCATACGAAACACATGATTTAGCTTCAAATCAATTCGAAGGACAAGGCTTAGATTCAAATCCATGCGAAACAAATGATTTAGCTTCAAATGAATGCGAAGTAGAAGGCTTAGCTTCAAATCCATGCAAAAGAAATGGTTTAGCTACAAATACTTGTGATATACATTATTAAGCTACAACTGCATGCGAAACGAACGAGTTAGCTTCAAATCCATGCGAAACACATGATTTAGCTGCAAATCAATGTGATGTAGAAGGCTTAGCTTCAAATACATGCGAAACAAATGATTTAGCTTCAAATGAATGCGAAGTAGAAGGCTTAGCTTCAAATCCATTCAAAACAAATGGTTTAGCTACAAATACTTGTGATATATATCATTTAGCTACAACTGCATGTGAAACGAACGAGTTAGCTTCAAATCCATGCGATTCACATGATTTAGCTTCAAACCAATGCGATGTAGAAGGTTCAGCTTCAAATCCATGCGACACATATGTTTTAGCTTCAAATACTTGCGATATAAGTGATATAGATTTAAATACTGTAGGAACAAACGAGGTAGCTCAATTCCATGCGAGACACATGATTTAGCTTCAAATTAATTCGATGTAGAAGGTTTGGCTTCAAATCCATACGAAACACATGATTTAGCTTCAAATCAATTCGAAGGACAAGGCTTAGATTCAAATCCATGCGAAACAAATGATTTAGCTTCAAATGAATGCGATGTAGAAGGCTTAGCTTCAAATCCATGCAAAACAAATGGTTTAGCTACAAATACTTGTGATATACATTATTAAGCTACAACTGCATGCGAAACGAACGAGTTAGCTTCAATTCCATGCGATTCACATGATTTAGCTTCAAACCAATGCGATGTAGAAGGTTTAGCTTCAAATCCATGCGATACACAAGATTTAGCTTCAAATCAATGCGATGTAGTAGGTTCAGCTTCAAATCCATGCGACACATATGTTTTAGCTTCAAATACTTGCGATATAAGTGACATAGCTTTAAATACTGTAGGAACAAACGAGGTAGCTTCAATTCTATGCGAGACACATGATTTAGCTTCAAATTAATTCGATGTAGAAGGTTTGGCTTCAAATCCATACGAAACACATGATTTAGCTTCAAATCAATTCGAAGGACAAGGCTTAGATTCAAATCCATGCGAAACAAATGATTTAGCTTCAAATGAATGCGAAGTAGAAGGCTTAGCTTCAAATCCATGCAAAACAAATGGTTTAGCTACAAATACTGGTGATATACATTATTAAGCTACAACTGCATGCGAAACGAACGAGTTAGCTTCAAATCCATGCGAAACACATGATTTAGCTGCAAATCAATGTGATGTAGAAGGCTTAGCTTCAAATACATGCGAAACAAATGATTTAGCTTCAAATGAATGCGAAGTAGAAGGCTTAGCTTCAAATCCATTCAAAACAAATGGTTTAGCTACAAATACTTGTGATATATATCATTTAGCTACAACTGCATGTGAAACGAACGAGTTAGCTTCAAATCCATGCGATTCATATGATTTAGCTTCAAACCAATGCGATGTAGAAGGTTTAGCTTCAAATCCATGCGATACACAATATTTAGCTTCAAATCAATGCGATGTAGTAGGTTCAGCTTCAAATCCATGCGACACATATGTTTTAGCTTCAAATACTTGCGATATAAGTGATATAGCTTTAAATACTGTAGGAACAAACGAGGTAGCTTCAATTCCATGCGAGACACATGATTTAGCTTCAAATCAATTCGATGTAGAAGGTTTGGCTTCAAATCCATACGAAACACATGATTTAGCTTCAAATCAATTCGAAGGACAAGGCTTAGATTCAAATCCATGCGAAACAAATGATTTAGCTTTAAATGAATGCGAAGTAGAAGGCTTAGCTTCAAATCCATGCAAAACAAATGGTTTAGCTACAAATACTTGTGATATATATCATTTAGCTACAACTGCATGTGAAACGAACGAGTTAGCTTCAAATCCATGCGATTCACATGATTTAGCTTCAAACCAATGCGATGTAGAAGGTTTAGCTTCAAATCCATGCGATACACAAGATTTAGCTTCAAATCAATGCGATGTGGTAGGTTCAGCTTCAAATCCATGCGACACATATGTTTTAGCTTGAAATACTTACGATATAAGTGATATAGCTTTAAATACTATAGGAACAAACGAGGTAGCTTCAATTCCATGGGAGACACATGATTTAGCTTCAAATTAATTCGATGTAGAAGGTTTGGCTTCAAATCCATACGAAACACATGATTTAGCTTCAAATCAATTCGAAGGACAAGGCTTAGATTCAAATCCATGCGAAACAAATGATTTAGCTTCAAATGAATGCGAAGTAGAAGGCTTAGCTTCAAATCCATGCAAAACAAATGGTTTAGCTACAAATACTTGTGATATATATTATTAAGCTACAACTGCATGCGAAACGAACGAGTTAGCTTCAAATCCATGGGAAACACATGATTTCGCTGCAAATCAATGTGATGTAGAAGGCTTAGCTTCAAATCCATGCGAAACAAATGATTTAGCTTCAAATGAATGCGAAGTAGAGGGCTTAGCTTCAAATCCATGCAAAACAAATGGACTAGCTACAAATACTTGTGATATATATCATTTAGCTACAACTGCATGCGAAACGAACGAGTTAGCTTCAAATCCATGCGATTCACATGATTTAGCTTCAAACCAATGCGATGTAGAAGGTTTAGCTTCAAATCCATGCGATACACAAGATTTAGCTTCAAATCAATGCGATGTAGTAGGTTCAGCTTCAAATCCATGCGACACATATGTTTTAGCTTCAAATACTTGCGATATAAGTGATATAGCTTTAAATACTGTAGGAACAAACGAGGTAGCTTCAATTCCATGCGAGACACATGATTTAGCTTCAAATCAATTCGATGTAGAAGGTTTGGCTTCAAATCCATACGAAACACATGATTTAGCTTCAAATCAATTCGAAGGACAAGGCTTAGATTCAAATCCATGCGAAACAAATGATTTAGCTTTAAATGAATGCGAAGTAGAAGGCTTAGCTTCAAATCCATGCAAAACTAATGGTTTAGCTACAAATACTTGTGATATATATCATTTAGCTACAACTGCATGTGAAAAGAACGAGTTAGCTTCAAATCCATGCGATTCACATGATTTAGCTTGAAACCAATGCGATGTAGAAGGTTTAGCTTCAAATCCATGCGATACACAAGATTTAGCTTCAAATCAATGCGATGTGGTAGGTTCAGCTTCAAATCCATGCGACACATATGTTTTAGCTTCAAATACTTGCGATATAAGTGATATAGCTTTAAATACTGTAGGAACAAACGAGGTAGCTTCAATTCCATGCGAGACACATGATTTAGCTTCAAATCAATTCGATGTAGAAGGTTTAGCTTCAAATCCATACGAAACACATGATTTAGCTTCAAATCAATTCGAAGGACATGGCTTAGATTCAAATCCATGCGAAACAAATGATTTAGCTTCAAATGAATGCGAAGTAGAAGGCTTAGCTTCAAATCCATGCAAAACAAATGGTTTAGCTACAAATACTTGTGATATATATTATTAAGCTACAACTGCATGCGAAACGAACGAGTTAGCTTCAAATCCATGCGAAACACATGATTTCGCTACAAATCAATGTGATGTAGAAGGCTTAGCTTCAAATCCATGCGAAACAAATGATTTAGCTTCAAATGAATGCGAAGTAGAGGGCTTAGCTTCAAATCCATGCAAAACAAATGGATTAGCTACAAATACTTGTGATATATATCATTTAGCTACAACTGCATGCGAAACGAACGAGTTAGCTTCAAATTCATGCGATTCACATGATTTAGCTTCAAACCAATGCGATGTAGAAGGTTTAGCTTCAAATCCATGCGATACACAAGATTTAGCTTCAAATCAATGCGATGTAGTAGGTTCAGCTTCAAATCCATGCGACACATATGTTTTAGCTTCAAATACTTGCGATATAAGTGATATAGCTTTAAATACTGTAGGAACAAACGAGGTTGCTTCAATTCCATGCGAGACACATGATTTAGCTTCAAATTAATTCGATGTAGAAGGTTTGGCTTCAAATCCATACGAAACACATGATTTAGCTTCAAATCAATTCGAAGGACAAGGCTTAGATTCAAATCCATGCGAAACAAATGATTTAGCTTCAAATGAATGCGAAGTAGAAGGCTTAGCTTCAAATCCATGCAAAACAAATGGTTTAGCTACAAATAATTGTGATATACATTATTAAGCTACAACTGCATGCGAAACGAACGAGTTAGCTTCAAATCCATGCGAAACACATGATTT